>NC_056739.1:1061113159-1061330659 GCF_019279795.1 Protopterus annectens
GTATGTCATGTGATTAGTTAGTACAGTAGGTGTTGCTAGTTGGATACTGTGTTTGCTTTAATGAAAATGATTTGTTCTCAGAGTCATAGCTTGAACATCAAATCCTTAAAACAGGAGGCAGGAGATGAAATGTACGATCCGCTTGTTGGATGATTCAGAGATCTCCTGGCCTGTAGCAAAAAGCAATAGCATTTCAGCAGGTACTGTTCAGGTCTGCCCTGCAATCAGACAGGAGTCCATTTTTATTGCAAGATGCATAACTATTCTAAAGTGTATGCTGGGCTGTGTGAAACTATAGTGCTTAAAACTGAAGATGATGTAAAGAATGTAAATCATTTGAGGTTATTGTTGCTTTCTTTAATGAGGAAGATTATTTGAAGTACATGGGCTATGAAGCTGCCTGTCAGAAACAGACTAAATATATACAGCCACTCACTCTTGTGTTATAGTAACTGGTTCTTTAAAAGATAGCACAAGCAATTTTATAAGGCATGTTAGGTTTTTTTTCTTAAGCATACATTATTATGTTAAACATTAAACTGTTCAAGACCCAAGCTGTAAGCTGGCAGACAGATTCAGTGTGATGTATTAGCATTATTCTTTTTTGTTGGTTAAAATGCTCTCTTTAATATGTGGCTTTGAAATACAGGGTTGTTGTAAGCATACTGCTTTTACAATATGTCCATCAGAACAATAATTGTGCCTGTTGCTGTTATCAAGTAAGGTAAATGTGGTACTGTAGACAGGGCCGGCCTTAGCTGAAATGGCGCCCTAGGCAAAGTAGTCCTCTAGCGCCCCTTAAGCCACACCCACACCATACTAGTGAAACACACCTATTTGACCCACACTCACAGGAAGGTCACTCCCCAAGAAAGCTACTCCAGTCATTTCCTTCAAATTATTTAAATGCATAGAAGAAAAGATACCTTGACATACTTATTAGCTAAGCTGTTACACAAGATGACTAAGGGCTCAAGGCACAAATTAGCTATGTAACTACCTTTACGTATGTATTTCCTTCTTTAAATACCAGAACCGGATCATGATCAAATAGGGCCCTAGGCAGGGTAATAGACTGGGCCTCCCCCAAGAGCAGCCCCCTCCACAGCCATACCAATGTTCCATTACTTGGCTACTTCTTCCCAGTTACCATGAACACTGTTTAAACTTCTCAGTGTGTATAATGATTTATTTACTTCTACAATGATTACAGATATTAAAATAAAATGCACAAACACTGATAGCCATTTGCTAAACAAACAAAACAGTCTCACAATGAAAATAGACTTAGCACGAGCACTGAACTTCTCTGCCATTGAAGCTCACATTCACTGAAACAGTATTAAAACCCAGATTCAAATAAAATGCATCTGGCCAGTGGAGAATTAAGTTTACCTTTGGGCTATTTTCAAATTATAGTTTCTTTGAACACATTTTTATGGCCATGCATGCATGTATGTGTTCTTTGATCCACCTTCCTGATTGTACTTCCTTGTATAATAAAGCACCACCTGTTAGACTGTGTTCTAAAGTTGTAGTTTTGAACATTTTTCCACTAAACAATGAAACAAAGTGTATGACCCAGTAATGACGAAACTGCATTTACTGGTCAATCTGACCTCAATGCTACAGCACTGCTACCAAAGGAAATAATTTTGGAATACCCGTAAATCAGTGGGCATAACATTTAACTCATAATGGATTCACAATGGGAGGGTCAACTTTCCATTCTAGTGAATGCTAATGGAGAACTTGGTAAAGTATTCACAGCAGGTTAGCAAACAAATTGCAAAGACAGGGAGTGCTGTAGCATAATTTATTGTAATTATCTACTCAGAAATCAGTGTACAGGCAAGTGGGGTATCACAGAGACCTGTACCAAGGTGAGTCCTTTTCAATGCTTTCTACAGGAAACTGTAAAATGTTTGAGAGGAAAGTATACATTTTTGATGAGGATTCAGTAATACATAACAGGGTTAATACATAATGCAGGAACCATGGACAAGAGGAAAACAGTGCAAACTGCCTACCTCGACCTAGCAAAAGCATTTGACACAATACCTCACTCAGGTCTTTCAAAAAAACTTACAAATTTAGGCATAAATCCTTATGTCACCCCAATGGACACATGAAGTTAGGTTGGGGAATCCATCACCTCAAAAGACCTGATACTAGTGGTGTCCCACAGGGCTCAGTGATGGGACCACTCCTGATTGAAATATACTTGTCTGATGCTGACTTCAAGCTGGGTGCAATCACTGAATCCACCAAAGATGTTGATATCCACCAGGAGGGTTTGACACAAATAATGGTGCCAGAACCATGGCCTGAAACTCAGTGCAAAAAACTGCCTTACTATTATTTTAGTTTTTAGAAAGACAACCACCCCTACAAATTACAATAATGATAGCACTTTTCTATCCTCCGCACACCACACCTGCCAGGTACCATGTCCCCTACCCTCTGCACACAACACCTGCTAGTTGCCACGACGCCCACCCACCGCACACCACAGAGACAACAGAGTCTGCAGGCAAAGTACTTTTTCCTATAGTGTAGTGGCACACTTATAAGTTATGGAGGACTAGACCCTATTAGAAATCCCAGAAGGTAGAAGAAATATCTGACAGTCTCAGACTTTTTGCCTATTCTCAATAAGATTTTATATGGAATCTGTGTATCAAATTGTTTTAATTTTGAAGTATTTATTTTTGTGAGTTAGTTCTAGTTCTACTGTTGATTCAGACATTAAGTTTACTTTATTATTTCTGGCTGCACTTATTTAATAATTGTCATTTCTTTGTATGGGTAGCATTAAAATATTCAAGGAAATATTAACTCTAATAAAAATATGAAAATTTATAAAACTGTGATTACATTTTTGATGCATAATATGCCCCCTGCACCACCCACCCATGTTACTAATTTATCTTATTCTGAGGTCACACAGCATTATAGAACAAGAGAAAGCTCTTTAACCCTCAAGGCTGCGTGACTTTGTAATTAGAATATTTAAGCAGCAGAGCTGTAGGCTGCAGCATGCCAAACGATGATGCAGAGGGGGGTTCACCTGCAAAACTGAACAGGAAATTATATTTTAGGCAGTAAGTTCAGAGTCCTGCTGACACTGCATTTAACAACAGTAACAAGCAAACATTATTTCTGTAGTTCCATAGAACTGCCATGAATATTTCATTAGTGCCTTAATTTAATTAATGTGTTCTAATTCTGATACTGCTCCTTTACTGAATGGATATTGGATATGCATGTAGCAGTTAAAATATCACTCTTAAATCAAATTCTAGTGCAAATGCATAAAGGCAGAGACACCATTCAACTTCAGAAAATATAGGGCTTTTAATGTGTACTCTGTCAAGATTGTGATGGCTGAGCTTATGTCATGGACTTTTCTCCATCTGATACTGATATATTTTACTGAAGCTCTTGTACTTTGCCTTCCTATGGTCTCACCTGTTGAATAAACACTTACGTTACACCTATCTGGACTAGAAATTTTTAATCAACAAATACATAAGTTGACTATTATTAGTCAAAATATACTTTACCCATGAATTTAGTAGAAGCAGATCTGCAAACAGTATGTAGCTTTCTAGCAACTAAGGGTGGAAATAAAATTATAAGATTATAAAAAACATAAAAGTAAAAGCAGATGACATTTGAATTGCACCTGTTTCCAGTATATTAGTAATTACCTCACTCTGACTTCCCTCAAAACTTCAAAGTTTGGCAGCAAAGCTTTGCAAAAAGTGCTTTGGGTCAGATTTAGATCATAGGCTGCTATAGGAAAACTTGGGCCTCCCGAAAGTAGCTAAGCTGGTTTGGGCCAGCTGCTAGGCATTTCTTCTTCAGACTGTTCGACTAACAAAGGTGTTTTAATATCTGTTTTATCATTTCTGTATAACGGAACATGAAACTATGTACAAAGTGGCTCTAATCGTCAACACCCTAGTGGCTTCTTTATCCGTAGTTGTTGTAGTCCGACAACGTTTTACACAGTCAGCAAGGTAAGCGAGGACATAACATCTAAATTATTATTTTT
The DNA here is from genome assembly GCF_019279795.1 of Protopterus annectens. Lineage (NCBI taxonomy): Eukaryota > Metazoa > Chordata > Ceratodontiformes > Protopteridae > Protopterus > Protopterus annectens. The sequence goes on from NC_056739.1 coordinate 1,061,117,220, forward strand.
TTCTATCTATAGTTGGTGTGATGGACTATACAATAGCGCAGAAGTACAGCAGTGCTTGGGAGAATGAAGTTTACTGCATGGCAACAAAAAGTGTACCATTCAGTTTTTCGCAAACATTAAAAGCAGATATAAATCATACTTCTGTACTGTAATTTTTCTATGAGGAACGTTCCTGATTGTGACTCTTAAAAAATCCACATTGCAGGCAATTTAACACTGAAAAAGACTGTGACATATATACTGTTAATATTTTAACAAATATCCATGATAAATTATTTTGAAACATTAATTCATCCAAAAAGAGTTTTTTTACAATTATGAAGAAACATTTAACTATCATGTTGGCTTCCTAGTTAACGCTAAAACGCACGTATTCCTCATGTTTGGCCATTTGTTCCACATTTTAAGATAATATTTCAGATCTCTGGAAAACCGAAGGTTGCAAGACATAAAATGTAGACAGAAAATTAAAATTTGTACCTGAAGCTGCTTTTAGTGTATTCTTCTGCAAAGCAACTGTTTCATGTTAGAGGACTATAATTTAACGTTTTTCTTATTATTTGCTAGACCTCTAACACCCTTAATATGTAATTAACAAGTACTACACATTGCCCCTTTAATTGGACAGTAGGTTAGTAGAGTAATGCAACACACTTACGTCACAGTGGATACGTTTACTGTAGTTGGAGGGTTGCTTGTACACCGTTGTATTTGTAGGAGTAAAAGCCGCTTTGGGGGCAATTGAGTGCCTTTGCTTGTATGACACATTGGGGGAAGTAATGTTAATATTCTTACCTTGGTCTAAATCTTATTTTTTAGACAATCATAGCTTTAATGCTCAATCACAGCAACTGCTTTTTGAACTTTGTTGTTAGTTTCAATTGCTAGCCTCTATGGGCGGCGGTGAAATAAAAAAAAATGTTGTTGTCTTTCGGCTTTTCCCGGTTAGGGGGTCATCACAGCAGAACTCCGGTCCATAAATTGCACTCTTTTGAGGCCGGGGAGGGCGCAATTGCTAGCCTCTATGGGCGGCGGTGAAATTTAAAAAAAAAATGTTGTTGTTGTCTTTCGGCTTTTCCCAGTTACGGGTCATCACAGCAGAACTCCGGTCCGTAAATTGCGCCCTTTTAAGGCCGGCCTGTATGGCACCTTAGGCGGTCGCCTAGTTCGCCTATGCCTAAGGCCGGCCGTGACTGTAAATTTAAAAGCCAGCTAGCAAACTAACTGTTAAAATGACTGCCCCATACAGATGACATGTAAGTTTGAATTTAAAACTGGCCATTTATGAGAGGTAATAACATGATTTGGTAGCACTTGATAAAGGATATCTAACCAAAAAGCATGTGGAGTTCCAGTATATGTGTGTGTGTGTGTGTGTGTGTGTGTGTGTGTGTGTGTGTGTGTGTGTGTGTGTGTGTGTGTGTGTGTGTGTGTGTGTGTGTAATTTTGCTTTTGGCAACACAGTAGTTCTATCATAAGGAGATGATTGAACTACAACAAAAGCAAAACAGCTGATACCAGTCTGGTAAACCTCCACCACAAGAAATTGCTCACAATAAGGTACTGCAGTTCCAAACCAGGTTTATTAACGTCAACAGAAGTATAAGCACGTTTTCATCGGAAAAAAACGACTTCATCAGATAAAATCTTGAAATACACTGCTGTTTAAATACTTCCCATGCTCCATAAAATACACAATTATCCAATAATCCAATTAAAATAAATTGAATGAACATATAAGTTTAAAGCTGTATGAGTATACAAAAAACTCTGTTGGAAATACTAATTACATTAAGAACCCTGTATAAATTAGTCACATGAAATGCAATACAATATATAAAAAATCATAAAACCGATGTAACCCCACAATATTGAAAAGCTGCATAGTAATATATGTATATATATATATATATATATATATATATATATATATATGTATATGAATATTGAATCATAATAAACAATAATAGATGCATAAAATAAATAAACATTTCATACTCGTATACCAGAGTGTCAATGAAAGAAATTACATAAATATAAAAATATAAAAGACTGGATCACTGTTAATAGCAAACTCTAATTTAAATACATCCTGCCTTAAGTTTAAGGCAGGGAGCAATAGAAATAAAATCGTTGAGGCCCGGGAATTTATTAGATTCTAAAAGAATCTGCCAAAAGTTCTCTCTATGAGCTAACTTGGCCTCCCAGGGTCCTCCCCTGATGTCTTTGGGAACAGTTTCCACAACAAAAAACAAAAACCTAGCCCCCTCACAATCAATAGAATGCCTATACAATGCATTTTTACTGTTTAATTTGATCATGTCATATTGATGTTCATATATGCGACGTCTCAGCTGTCTTTCGGTTTTACCGATATAAAACGCCTGGCACAACTGACATAGAGCCAAATAAACTACCCCAGTGGACAAACAGTTGGAATAACCTGAGGCTTTAATGTCCCTGTTCCTACTTTCTAGATATACATGATGGTCATGCATTATATATTTACATGAGGAACAACGGCCACATTTGTACATTCCTTTCTTCATACGAGAAGACTGTGTGGGCTGTTCATATTGTTCCAATACCCGTTTGATATTAACCCCTCTCCTAAAAACCGTTTTCAGGTTCTTATCCTTAAGATGACTCAAGTCAGTGAAATCCTGGAACAGTTGCCATTCCTTTTCTACTATTTTCCTAATATGTGTTGCATTAGTACTAAAATCAGTAATGAAGGCAAAATTACTGGAGAATAAGCCAGCAGTATCCTTTAACATAAATCCGTCAGTTTCTCCAGAACCCTTACCCAGGATAGGACTAAATCTAGTAATACGAGCAGCCATAACCTCTTCCCGAACTGATTGTATCAGACCTATGGGATATCCCCTTTCAAGAAATAAGGATGTAAGTTTGTCACACTCGTCTCTAAAATCTGTGTCCTGTGAAGTCATCCAGGATACCCTGACAAACTGACCTTTCACAATTACTCTTTTCTGAAATCTAGGATGTGAACTCTGAAAATGGATGTAACTGTTAGAGAATGTGGGCTTTCTGTATATACAGGACTTAACCCCATCCCCTTCCTTGATAAGAGTCACATCCAAATAGTTAACACTGTTATGGGATATGTGATATGTAAATTTTAGGAAGGTCGTGGTTGTGTTGATGTACTTGATAAAATCATCAATGCGCTCTACCGGTCCATTCCAAAAAATACATATATCATCCAGGAACCTGCAGTAATAGTTCCAATGAGTAGAAAATTCACTATTAACCACAAATGTCTTTTCCCATATGGACATAACAATATCAGCATAAGTGGGGGCACAATTAGCACCCATGGAGACACCAGAAATCTGCTGAAAATACTCTCCAGAAAAGAAAATAAAATTGTTTTTTAACACCAAACCAAGGAGTTCAGTAACCATGTGTACATCATTGGGGGTAACATCAGGACATTCCCATAGGGCCTCTTCTATCCATTCCAACCCAATATCTGATGGAATAACTGAAAAGAGGTCAACCACATCTATGGTTAAAAATATGACCTCGTTTCTAAATAAATGGGTATGGACATTACGTAAAAAGGCCCAAGAATCTTTAAGGATATAATCCTGTCTCCCCCACAATTCCTTCAATTTCCAGTCCAAGAACTTGGAAATATTATGTGTCTTGGACCCTTGTGCTGCCACAATAGGTCTCAAGGGTGGGTCAGATGGATTTTTGTGTATCTTGGGCACCCCAAAAATCGTGGGTACCCTAGGATCTGTATTGTTAAGATATGTGAATATATCCATTTCGATGACTTCCTGATCTACCAGATCTTGGATGGCCAAATCTATCTTATGGTATGCTAAATTAATTTCATGTATAGAAGCAGAGGTATATTTATCATAATCATGTAAAATGTTATACATTTTAGCCTGATATAAATTTTGGTCCATCAATACCGTTCCCCCACCCTTATCGGGTTCCATGACCCTCAAGGAATGAACATGGCTCAAATTGTAAAGTAATGCACTTTCTTCCTGGCTTAAATTGGCTACATATTTATCCTTCCCTAATTCTTTTCTGAATTGCTGCTCAATTCTGTGTTCCAAATTCTTAAGTTGTGGGTGAAGAGGGGGATTGAAAGTACTAGACTTTCTCAAATGCAGACTTGGGGTCCCTGGCGTCCCCCCCAACAAGTTCTCTAAATTTAGTTTACGCATAAACAATTTCAGGTCCAAAATAGTATGAACTATGTTGCTACATCTGTTGGGGACAAACTTGAAGCCCTTAGTGAAGAGCTGAAAACAAACATCAGAAACAGGAAACTACAGGTATGTCATTGAAACCAGTGTCATCAGTTCACATTCAGCTTTCAAAGCAAACTTTTAGATCTTAAAGGATGACATACAGGCATACAAACTTTTCTTCAGTTTTTTAAAGCACTGAGTATCAGGTAGAAAAAAAAATTGGGATTATCTAAAAAAAGTAATTTGAAAAAGTTCAGTTTTTGACATTTTTTCAATAAATATCATTTAAATGGAATAAAGTTTGGTCTATGTAACTTATAGTTTCATCATTTATAGTGTGGTCTCTCAGAACTTGCTTAAAGTACTTGTAAATCTAAATACATAAACCTAGTGCCTTTCCTTTGGTCAGAACTTTGTATTAAATTGGTTCATTTGCAAATACAGTTTGTTAATAGAACACTTTTTTCAAAAATAGAAGCATTCCCCGGGATTCACAAAGCTGTATTTTCCATGCAGGAACAGTGTAGGAGCTCCTGCATGGAAAATGGCCACTGAGCGATCCAGGAAAGTGCCGTTTTCATGTGCATGAACGGCTCTACACTGTTCCAGCATGGAAAACCAGCAATATGCAAATCAACTCATTTGCTGGTGAAAACCATGCAAATGAGGTGATTTTGCAATCCAGCAAGCTACCAAGTCTCCCTGCTAGGACAGTGACAATGCAGAAATGAATTCAGAAAATAACTGAGTACCCCTGGGATTCAGCAAACTTCTGTGCAGGAATAGCTCATTCCTCCATGGAAGGGACCGTTCCCGTACAGCACGGCAGCGCACCATGCATATTCATGAAGGCATTCTGCCGTTTTGTTAAACAGACATGGTTCTGTGTGAGAGTGCAAGAGGTGTGTCTGAGAGCAGTGCTCTCACAATACACACGCCCCATGCATACATCAGAATTGCCATTTGGCAATTTAAAATGAGTGAGAATGCTCATAACACCCCCAACCGGTCAGGATAAGAAATCTTGTCAAAGCCATAAGGGACAATCATCCCTACCAAGGCAAAAGTTGATAGAATAACTAATGCAGCATAAGCACATAGCGCACACCTCCCAACGCATCAGTGTAGAGTTAGGAATGTGGACAAAGCCATAAGGGACAATCGTCCCACAAAGCAGAAAGTTGATAGAATAACAGGTTCAGCATTAGCATGGATATTCTGAAGGGTAAAAATAATAAAACACAAAAAATGCATTTTTTTATACATGCAATAAAGTTTAAGTGTAGCTGCACGGGTGTGCCCATTGCTTAGCTACACTTAGTCCAGCTTAAACAGTACAAGATGTTAAATAGCAAGACACATCCAACGTAAGCTGTACTGCAATAGTGTAGTGGTTAGTGTGTACACTTTGCAAGCTGCCATTCCTGGTTTGATCCCCACTGTAACCAATTTGCATTTTACATGTGAAAGCAATACATAAACATTTTTTATAATTAGCTACTAAATAACATATATTTGTTAACCAGAGTACTATAGTAAGTCCAGATGGGAGGTGTCAGTTCAATAATGTTGTGAAGCCCCTATAAAAACACAAGTGCCCCATACAGTATACTCACACATGAATAAATGTATAATATGTAATGAATGATGAATCAATCCCATACAGCAGATAGTCTATAAAATAAAAAATAAGCAATGCTAAGCATTACACAGCTTTGCTGACCGGGTGTAGCCATTGTGTACATATAAATACTAAGCAATGAATAGCCCAGCTAAGTGGATTTGCCCATTGGTAAACACTGCTGAACCTGCCCCTTTAAGCACTGCCAACCTTAGCTAAGCAGGTTTGCCCTTAGCTTAGCTTAGCTCAGCATATTCAAAACTGTCCAATTACAGCAAAGGGCAGGAAATCAGCCGTATTTAACCCCCACAGGTGGGAATACAGCTCATAAATGGTTGCAGCTTCCCACTGTAGGCAGTATGGCAGGTGAGGGCATGCGCTTCTGGGTGCAGTGTTAGGGCATACAGGAGTCCAAGGTCATGGTAGGACTCCTAGTAAAAAAACATGATGAGAGACTGCTGTAGAGACAGTACCAGGGCTCTCAATATAAAGCAGAAGCCGGGGACCGTCTCTCCCATGATCTCACCAGTGCCACTGGTATCCCTCAAACTGGTGAGCAGGTCCGGCACCATTATGCCGACTTGAAGCGGAGGAAGAGGGAGCTCTTGGATGAGTGGGTCCAAGAAGCAAGGCAGAGGGGTGATGTCCCTGCAGTGTGTAAGTATTTATATCAATAACTGTTTACCAAAGTTCAGCCTGTGTTTGTGTTGGATAGGTATGCCTAAATATTTCTCTATTCCCTTTACAGATGCAGTTGAGTGGGCTGTGAATCAGGAAGCCCATGCCATTAGGCTGCAAAGGCTGTGTCATGAGGCTGGTGAGTAACAATCCTGCTTGTATTAGTCATACCAAATAAATATAAAGTAGTAAAAACTCACCTGGCAGTATAAAAACTGTGTATGGGTTGTACTGAATAAACCAGACAATATGACAGTAATAGTCCCATATAGATGATATTTAAATAAAACTGTAACTGCCTTGCAATAAAGTTCTAAATCCTGGACTGGTTGTGTTTACTCTGGTATTATATGGCATTTAGTGTTGCAGTCTCTGAATAGTAATGTTGTATTAACCACTGTTACCCACACTGTGCTACATAATAAATATGTCTAGGAATGTCTGTATAAGACTGTTGTAAGTGCAAGGTTAGGGTGTACAACCAAGAGAGACTTAGACAGAAAACTCTAAAGGAGCAGACAGTAGTTTCTAAATAGCTCACTGATGAAACAGAAATTGTTGTATATTTAGCAGACACAGACATGGTTTGAATCCTGGAAGTGGTAGTAAGCGGTATGCATAATCATACTTCTCAACTGTACAGATTTTCCCTGAATGTATAAATATTTGGCTCATATTTTTAGCATGTTCCTCTTTTTTCCTGGCAAATCACTGGGATGATCTCAGGATTGTAGTCACCAAATAATGACATACATTTGAGTGTCAGACATCAAATCCTTCAGAAAATGTATATTAAAACAAATCCTGTTACTCTAGCAACTGTGTAAAAGTTTATAAGAGCAATATTAAAAATATGTCCCTATTTGTACCCCCACATTGTCAAGCTTTGTACAGAGTTTGTGCATTAAGAGATTGCGATTGAGAGGTTTGTGCATAATTTTAACTAGTAATCTGGGAATATGTGTAGAATCAGTTAGGTAGTGTTAACAAGCATTCCCTCCACAGGTCTGCCAGGTAAGAGAAGTAGAATTTAGCTAGAAGACAGTTGAAGTATACACTTGTGTACAAACATACCGCTGTCCAAACCAAGGCTATAGGGTATTGTAATAATACCTGCAGAGTAATGATTAGAGCAATGATCATTAAAGTTTTGAGTACTGCAAGGATATACAAGTTGTTAATTGACATCTCCCCCCCACCATATCTGCAACAATAAGCTAAACACACAAATCAGTGGGTATGTTTACACCAAACCTACTGTTGGGACATATGTCCTATTGTTCAACAAACATTGAAATGTGTTTCTATTAATGTTCCATGTTGAAATACTATCATTGGTGACCTGTTGATATCAAAGTAACCTGCATGCCATTTTAATGGTCACTGTGGTTCCATATATGCATATGTTCTGTTTGCTATGCAACTGTTCCAAATCTGTTGTTTTGGGTTAATGGGAATATCTATGCATGCTGTTATAACTAATCCTGGATTGTGTTGACTATTATTAACCCACATATGGTCTAAAACTGTGACACCATAACATGTTTGGGAAGGCCTATCCCAACGGAACCACCTCTTCAACCTCATCTGGCCATGGCACAAGGACCCAGCACATCTGGGGGACAAACCCCAGGACCTTAAGGTGGAACTGCCTCAGGGGATGGGGCTCATCCCCCCTTGGGAGTGGGCATAGACAGGATCCTGTCACTTGAAGCCAGGTCCGGGGTTTGGTGTGTAGCAGACTCTGAAAGAAGTTTGGAGATCTGCTACGCCAGCTTGAGGGTTGCATGGTGCAATTAGAGGGTCAACCTGCCTCTCCTGCTCAGCCCCCAGCACAACCACCTTTAGGGCCATGAAGGTGCAGTGGTGACTGCCCATGGGTGGGGACCTCAGTCCCACTCTTTCCATTTGGGAGTGCATGGGCTTCCGATTTCCAAAAACCCCTCCCCGTCCAAGGTGTTTACCCCCCACATGTGTCATATACCGCCCCTGTATGCTGTCTTGTCTATCTTGTCTGTCTTCCTACCCAACCTACCTCCCCAAATATACCTACTATCCTTCCCCAACATCCCACTCTCACCTTAAAAAAAAGGGTAATCTGTTTCCAGAAAAAGATTTTGCCCCATACATAGCTGTCCATTTTGCACATGTGTCTACTGGACATGTAATCTGGTCTAATTGGCTTTACAACATATTGTTGTCGTCACCACTCTCTCAGGGGTTTGTGTATCCAAATATACCTCCAAATTCAGTATATATGCACAGCTATTGCTGTAGAAGAAAGGGACAGCTATGGACCTTCCCTACACCCATCTTGCACATCCCTAGCTACTTTCCCTATTGTCTTTACCTCTTTGTGTCCCCTTTTTCACCACTTTCCTATCACACCTTTTTTCTTTTCTTTTAAAGAAATTAGCATGGGGGTAAGTGGGAGGAATCTCTTTTAAGCAGTAGTAAGCAGGGTTAAGCCTGTTTCCATGGGGCTAAACAGTGCCTACACAGATTAAGCACTTTTAAGGCTAACTGTCTGTAAGCATATTTAACCAGAAGTTAGCATTGCTTACCACCGTGCAAATCTGCTTACAACTGCTTAAAAGTGCCTTAATCACTCTGCTCCAACAGCCCTTGTTCTGCCCAGCAACAACATAATCAGCCCTGCCCAGTCTTGAATCCAGGACCCTGTAAACCATAGTCAGAGCAATGTACCACTACTCCTTCAAAGCTGTACTACTGACTGTTTTTTTTTAATATATCATTCAGTACAGGTATAGAATACTATGGAACAAACACTGTGGAACCAGCAGGTTTATAATATATAAATATACAAATATAGATGTGTATGGTGATAGATGCATATGAAAAGTGTATACATCAGATATATGTAGCTGTACATATGAAATTACACATATAGAATATGTACATATATATCATAAAATAATATAATGTGTAGATATCAAACAAGAAATATACTGATATATCAATAGGCATATATATATATATATATATATATATATATATATATATATATATATATATATATATATATCTATTCAAGGATAACTATATATTAACATAATATATATATATATATATATATATATATATATATATATATATTTCTAGGCACACATATATATATATATATATATATATATATATATATATATATATATATACATAAATATACATATACAGAGATATCTATATCTATATATATATATATATATATATATATATATATATATATATATATATATATATATATACAGGCATACATACATACATACATATACAGATATAGGTATATATGCATACACACACACACACACACACACACACACACACACACACACACACACACACACACACACACACACACATATATACACACATGAAATATATATATATATATATATATATATATATGCACACACACACACACACACACACACACACACACATATACATATATATATATATATATATATATATATATATATATATATATATATATATATATATATATATTATATATATATATATATATATATATATATATATATATATATATATATATATATATATGGAACCCGGACAGTTGCGTCAATTTGACTTTCACCAAAAGTCAAATTCGTGCTTACATACCGAAATTGCTGTTCATCAGCAGCAATTTCGGTATGTGTGAGTGGTGTGCCGGTCGCACTGCAGTGTGAGTAAGGGAATATTCCTTTACTCCACTGTAGTGCAACCTTGGAGTGAGAATATTTAAGTAGGGGGGGTGTGAGGGGCATAGCTCCCCATGTTGGGGGGTGCAGGGGGGCAAAGCCCCCCTCAAAAACATTTATTTAGTGGTTTTATTTTTTTGTTTTTTTCACAGTTTAACAGAAACGCTTTTTCGATTAAAGCACTTTCATTAAACTGTGATCAGTATATATAGATTCAGACACTTGCTTTTTCGAGTAAGTGTCCTAGATCCATATATATATATATATATATATATATATATATATGTGTGCATAACATGTACTGCAGTTATACCCAGCACCATACCCCCCACCCCTAAGTGCAGGAGATCTGGACAAAGGCTGCAAAATGGGGGGGCAATGAATCAACACAAGGGACACAATGTACATCCTGCAGGTATAAATGTAGAATGTTGCTACAGGAACACGGTGTGTGTCAGCATACATGTGCAGAAGGATGTCAGTTATGAAACTGTAATGTATGTCATCATATACTGACAGACATCCCCACATGATGACAGTGATTCACCACTGGAAGGAATAACATGATACAGTTCAACAGACCAGAAATATGGGAAATAATTGTGGACAGTCTGCAACAATATGGCTGGTGACAGGTATGCTCTGAACAGCTTAGTGCAAGAAAGCATAACCAAGCCTGACAAAGGGGGGGGGGGCATGAAAATGTGGACATATCTGACATACTGGTGTAGATGAGCTGACACATGTAATGCTGCAACACCTTCCTGTCTGTTCCAACATCTATTCAGTGGAATAGCACATGTCCAAAACCCAGTGACTTCCCAGGAGTTAGTCATGTAAATCTTCACAACCCCCCACTGATGCGTGAGACATACACACCACTTATGTGGGCCAGGAAACACTACACATCTGCCAAGTATCTGGACATAGCATCACATTAGGGAAAATACACTGAGCTGCTAGCCATGTCACCAAACAATATCCAAACTACAGGCAGACTGACACAACAAAAACCCAATCTTGCTATGGGGGAATACACATGTAATTGCAAATGTACCAGCCACTCCAGGGATGTAACAGCACTGAGAAACAGACACCTGTGTGAAGGTGCATACAGTATGAGTGTGTGAACCAAACTGTCAGCATGTTTGATACTCACACACTATCCCTACATATAATGGCCCAATACACAGTGTAATATGATGCCTGGCTGTGTTATGGGGCATGTCACAGTCTTACCTACAAAAATGTAACACTTGATAGAGTACCAGAAACTGGAGCTGCATGCAAAGGTGGATAGAAAAGGAAACATTACACTTACATCTACCCCCCCCCCCAAGAAATAACATACTCACAACACACTGCTACACAATCCTAACAGTCTGTCAACAATAGCCAGAAATACAAAAGCCTCCCAACTGTACACACTCTCAAAGAATGTCCAGGCCTTGTCATCATATACAAGGCCTCTTACACATAAATGTGTGGCGGTCTGATACCTAACTGGAATGATATTACGAATTACGTCACTAAGTAATGATATACCATATTTCTATACCTCTGACTGCATGATATATGGACAAAGTCTGACATACGCATGGACAGAGTCCTAAACATAGGTCCAGGATGGAGATATTGCTGTCATAAACTGAGAAAGTAGCTGGTGTAGGTCTAATCCTATCCCCCCATCACACACACAGTGCAGATGTGAACATCCCACACTCTGCTGTGGCCAGCCCTGAATCCTGCCTGTCTGTACACTCCTACTGTCTGCAACCAATATAATGTAGCCAGTCACACTACCCTCTTTTAGACTTTACATATCACTCTTAATGGTACTTGTATGTCACAAATAACTCCTGACTCCCCTCCCCACCACACACAACCTGCCTGTACTCTCTAGTACACCTCTCCCCCACACTGCCCATGGCTCTGAACTGGTGTTCCCAAGTAGTTAGACCTATCCACCTTCCAAACTGTACTCGCTGCATTGTCACCATTCCTCTATCCTCCACACCATTCACACACATATATTCTTACTTAGTCCTGCTGACCATCATTCTTCCCCACTCTACAACATAACCCCACCTCCCCAGGGTCTCCCCAGCCTGTCCCCTAATCTCACTACAGACCACAATGTCATCTGCGAACTGCACAGTCAATAGGGCCCCCTGTCTGATCATGTCTGTCAACCTGTCCCTCACCACTGCAAATGTGAAAGGACACACAGCTGACCTCTGATGTACTCCCACCTCCACCTTAAATCCACCTGTCATGTCAAAACCAGAAATCACTGCTGTCACACTAGCCTCATACATATCCTGTGGTGTCTGCCAGACTCCTCTGGCACCCCTGACCTCCACATACAATACCACAACTACTTTCCAGGCAGCATGTCATATGCTGTCTGTAGGTGCACATAGACACAATGCAGCTGCACCTCAGCTTCAGCGCAGAGCTCCATCAGGACTTGTGGATCAACATTTGCATCTGTACTGCTCTTACCTGGCATGAATCCATACTGCAAATCATTAATCATCACCATGTTCTCAACCTAGTTGCCACCACCTTTTACTATTACCTCATCCTGTGACCAATCAATGTTACCCCTGACTTGTTACTACAGCTCTGCAGACCACCCTTGTTTGGATAAGCAGTACCCATACATATTCGCCAACATCTCACATATCCTCTCACTTTCCAAGATTACAGTAAACAATCCAGTTAAAAATACCACTGCCAGGTCTCAGAAACACCTCCAGGCATCCACAGGTATGTCACTTGGAACAACAGCCTTTCTACTATTAAACTCCCTCATAGCTATCCTTACATTCTCCTTGATAATCTGTTGCACCTACTAATTAGCCATACCCACCTCAGCCAACCTTCCCTCCCTCCCCCATTTTCCTCATGGAACAGGCCATCAAAGCGATGTTTCCATATGTTCTAAACACACTCCTAGCTTGTATGTTTCACCCATATTCCTTTAACACCCTTTTGTGCTGCACATCCTTCCTAGCTATGTGCCTCTGTCTAGCCAATAGCTACAGGCCCTATACATCATCCATGCTGTCCAACATTACATACAACCCCAGACTCCACATCTGTATGTCAGACTCCACATCCATAGCCATGTCCAACACTCTCTTTGCCATGCACCCCATCTCTTTATACTCATGTCTACTCTCTACATCTGTCTGTCTATCCCAATTCTCCTTTGCCAACACCTTTCTCTGCATGTTCCCCTGTACTTCTTCATTCCACCACCACGTGTGTAGGAGCAGTCACCAGCTGAGCAGCATGTCAACCTGTGTCTGAGCATAGTAGGCACAGGTGCATTAAAGTAAAGCTGAGCTGAGTACAAATTGACACATCCACTGAGGGCAATTAGAAGGCCATCCCCACATATGTCTGTGGTCTCACAGGCAACTATCCGACCCACCTTGTAATGGAGGTCAGACACAGCACATACACACACACCATAGCTACAGACGACCAGCTTCGGACATGTTTAGGATAAACATCACCCCCCTGCCTCAACATCAGTATAGAAGGATATGCACAACATATACACCCCTACCCTCACCATTAATCAGGTGCAAACTGCCTACTTACACATAATGCTATGCATGTCCATACAATTCTGCTAGGTACTGGAGTATTATTTGATGCAATGTTGTGGCCACTGATACTCATTACTGGTGAGCTGTCCTGTAAAGAACTATGGACAATGTCTGATGTCCTGTGATGTGTGTTTTCCTGTTTGTTTTTCAGGTGTGATGTAGAGGCTTCCAGCCTATGATGTCCAGGAGACAGCAGCCATAACTGAGGCCATCCTTGAACACTACCACATCCTCTTCAGTTGGGGTCACCAACATCAGCGGGAGAGGACAGCTCCCTGGGAAGACCTCACACAGAGAGTGAACACCTTGGGGAACCATGGCTGCACGTACAAACAGGTCAGTCGCAGAGCAACTGACAGATTTGGCATGCATGGCAATGGGCTGCTGTGGTGGTGAGGGACCATTCCGCTACTGGTGGGTGGCAAGCCAGAGATGCTCCACTTACAGCAATGGAGGAGCTCCTTGCCAACATGTATATATGTATGGAGATGCCTATATGTGGACAAATGCATACATAATACATACACACATATATATCTATATATATATATATATATATATATATATATATATATATATATATATATATATATATATATATATATATATATATATATATGGGTCTCCTTCAAAACATCGAAAATGTTTTGAAGGAGACCAAAACAACGAAACTGCAAAACATCGAAAAGTATGAAATTCAAAATCTTGGTGTTACGGGTTTTGATTTAGCACTTTTGGTGTTCCGCTGTGGGTGAGTATGCATATGTAAGTGTATTTGTAAGGAGTAGTGCTGTGTGTAAGTGTGTCTTGTGACTGTGGTGTGTGTGTGTGTGTGTGTGTGTGTGTGTGTGTGTGTGTGTGTGTGTGTGTGTGTGTGGGACTGTAGTGTGTGGGTGTGAGTTTGCCTTGTGTGTCTGTTTGTGCGATCTCGGAGTTAGAATATTTAAGTAGGGGGTGTGTGGAGGGGTGTAGGGTGGCTTGCCCCCTGCCTATTTGTAGTGTAGGGTGGTGTGGTTGGTAGTTTGGAGCAGTTGTGTATGCATTTGTGTATGTTTTTTGTGCGTGTTATACTTACGTGCTTTTCAGTGTTGTGGGGTTTCGTTGTTTTAGTCTCTGTGTTTTGGTCTTCGGTGTTGTGAGGTTTCGTTGTTCTGAAGTAGACCCATATATATATATATATATATTATATATATATATATATATATATATCTATATATATATATCTATATATATATATATATATATATATATATATATATATATATATATAAAGAGAGAGAGAGAGATACATCCACATGTATATCCACATATATGCATAGAAACATATATATATATATATATATATATAGAAAGATGAATACACACACACATGCACACACACACACACACACACACACACACACACACACACACACACACACACACACACACACACACACACACACACACACACACACACACACGCGCACATACACACACACACACACACATATATATATATATATATATATATATATATATATATATATAAATATATGTATATGCATAAATATACAGAAATATATGACAGCTACAAACACATGCAATGTGAGGGTCATGCTGCTGCACACTAGTCGTCTATATCTGAAAATGCAACAAGTTGTTCTGAAGAAGCTTGCCATTTAGCAAGTGAAAGCACTTAACCTTTTGGACTATCCTGTGTTTCGTTTAATAAAATTACAGTTTGGCTGAGGATACCGTTGGTTTTTGAAGACATTTGTTTCATTTGTTTCATCTGTTCCACTGGCTTTCGAAAAGTTTATTTAACTGCTGAGAGTTTGGTTGTGGATATCGCTGTTTTTTGAAGGCATTTGTTTCATTTGTTCCACTGGCTTTCGTACACACTTTTCAGCTGTTGAATTTCCATTTTTTTGGTGAGTTTCGTCTCAAGACACTGGGACTGTCAACGTTCTATGTTTTACATCTCTTGGCTGCAGAACTGTAACTGAAGCTCTAAAGATGGTGGTGTTTCCATATTCATTAAGGAGGCACACACCTCCAGAGTGTTGACCAACTTAGGCATTACAGATCCTGCAGGCATAGCTAACATTGGGTAGGAGATTGGTTCAGGTCGCAGCCTGCTATAGGTCACCAAACATGTCCCAACACTCACACACCATGTCCCTAAACACCCTGGAGGATAATATTGTCCAACCTAACACTCACATACTGGTTGACTTCAACTACCTCGCTATTAACTGGAAAGCTACTCATGTATCAGTGCACATGCCCATCACATCGACCTGGTGCTTCCTAACATGGGCGAAAGTTGGTCGACACCAATAGACAACTCCCCCTTGTTATATCTGAACACAAATTAATCATCTTTGGAAATCCATGGCCCTCCCATGCCCCCCTGCACAAGTAACCACCATGAAAAGCCTTTCCAATGCTGAATATGACCTCATAACAACAGAGGTGGCTTACCTCACGGCAGCCATGCAAATGGAGACTAGATGCATGACAGCTGAATCAAACAACAATGCACTATGAACATGTACACAAATGCATAGGTACTGCCATACCACTACAACCAGGGCCCTCACCTTCAATAAAAGGAAGTTGATCTCATGGTCGCCTACCATACAGATACTGTACAACAGAAGGAGGGAACCGATATGGAATAATGTGAATCCCAAGACTGGAAATTAACACTTTTCAGCCTCAATTGAAGGTTGAGATCCCTCATCAAATACTACAAAGTTAGCTGTGAAAACAGAATTGGAGAACATAGTGAAGACACCACAAGGTCTCATATAGTTATGTTAAGAATCTCCATGGCAAAGGCAAGCTTTGTACTGAGCTACTAGACAACTGATCCTCCGAGACTGAGCCAACAAATACTGCCAGTATACTGGCTGGCATCTTGAGTGCAAACATTACCCCTCACACCCCCCCAAAGGACCAATCACAATACCAGTGCACGGCCAGGCACCTAGTATTACTGCAACACAGGTTAAAACACCACTGCCAAGGCCAAGAACACAGCTTCTATGAGACCTGAGAATATCCCTGTATGTGTTCTGCATGAACTATGGAGTGACCTGACACCTTACCTGTGTGCCCAGTTCAAGCACTGTCTCACCTCAGTCTTTGTCCCTACTGAATTGTACACTGCTACAGTCACCCCTCTCTACAAACAAGGTGTAACTACAGACCCTGGGAAATACCTCCCCGACTGCCTGACAAGTCTGTTATGCAAAGCTATGGAATGGATCATCATGCACCTAATAAACAGGAATATGGGAGTCTGCAGACTCAGGATCCCACACAGTTTACCTTTGTGAAGAGGAGGTCATACCTGATCATTCCACCTGGTCAACTTCTTGGTGTCAGTCACCTCAGCTGCGGATGAAGGCAAGGTGACACATACAGCCTACATTGATCTGGCCAAAGCCTTTGATAACATTCCCCACTCACTAACTAGGTGGGACTAGAGGCACAAACACAGGAGTAGATTGTACATACTGGTGTCATGCATTGAGACAGTTGCAGATGTCACTGGGTTTGTTGTAACATCCTTTATGAGGAATATGATGTTGGTAATACCCATAGATGTGAGTTTTTTCTGACTGCATTCCCCAGAGTCCACAACTGATTTACCAAGGACACCAGCTGTCTGGTGAACACACAAAACATAACAGGCAGATATGTGGCTAGTCTGTGGACAGCGAGCCAGTGGAGAGGTATGTCAGAGACATATCACTGTGAGTCGTGACATCACACACTAAATGCATGTTCACACAAACCTTGTCAATCTATCAATCCACCATGTGAATAACAGCACTGATGACATAGAATCTGTTCACAATTGGGGGATATGTCCCCAATGTTGGTTGGCTATCTCAACATGTCCTATCTTATTGCCACCCACTGTATGTGAATCTGTAGGCCACCCCCTCTGTAATGTCTCTCACACAGGTAAGGAAATGGGGCAAGGCCCACATTAAGGAATGTCTCGTATGTTGGAACTAGCAGCAGTGTCCAGGTCCACAGCACAATACAATGTGGGTACCTACAGAATGGTATGGCCATAGCAATACCTGACATCTGCACATCTGTACAGAGGACAGACAGTAAGTAGATAGCCAACAGGTTATGCAGTAGGATGAATGTTTTGCAAGATACACGTCTGAAACTGAAAGGTATGCCATTACTACATGACAGCAGTTTTCAATGACATGTCCAAAAAACATAGTAGTCTACAGTTAATATCAACATATAAGATCAATATCCAATAGGAGATACATAAAAACATACAGCTCAAACACCAAGAACAAGGTATTCAGTGCCCAGGGTCCAGCTTTGCATGTAGGGGTGTATGGTTCCAGTACTACAATCTGCAATCTACTCTTACATGAAAAAGCACTGTTAAAAGTACTAATGTAATGATACAATATGTGTTAAACTATTTTTGTGAACCAGTGTACTGTAGCTGGTGTAACATGCAAGTTTGACTGCATATAACTTGGGATACTACCCATGTATGAAACAAATCCAAATAGAAAAGATTATGGTACTACCCATGTATACTCAGGTGTGCCATATAGTATACTCACACCCCTTGCAACTGTAATGACAACACATAGAAGCATGTTATGTAAAGGAAATGAAATACACTTCATAAAGATGTCATTACCCTGCTATTTTAACAGACTGGAATGTGATCACTGGTTACTAGGGCTGAGCGATGCTTAGCAGGTGTAAGCATTGCTTAAATGTAAATGCTAAGCAGATTTGTGCACTGGTAAGCAAAGCCTACATGGTGTAAGTGCCCTTTCATTTAACCATATGTTAGCAGCACTTACCTTTGTGCAAACCAGCATAAACCTGCTTAAAGCCGCTTTAAACTGCCTTAATCACATTGTCTCCATCAGCCCTAGTTCTGCCCAGCAACAAAATAAATAGCCGATGCAGGTCTTGAACCCAGGACCCTGTGCACTATAGTAATAGCATGTAACCACTAACCCATCTGAGCTGTGAAGATGTATGTTGTTTTTTCAGATATATCATTCAGTACCCATACCGAATAGTAGTGAACAACTGCTTTGACTACTACAATTGTTTAGTACTTGTAAGTGAAAGTGTTGAATCAGTCATGTTCTTATATGTAAATATACACATTTCAGAGTAATATGGTGGGATACATCTGAAAAGGTACATACAACACTCATGTTTACACATAAAAGGATATATATATATATATATATATATATATATATATATATATATATATATATATATATATATATATATATATATACAAAAGTAGCAACGAAGCTGCAAAAAAAACAAAACCTCCAAAAAGGCAGCAAACAAGCAGGAAACCACCACGGGGAGTGTGCCAAGATCACAATAAGGCACAGAACACCACTGGAAACAGCACAAATCCAAGAACGAATTGCACAAGGAAATTTTATTTAATGTCTCACAACAATCACGTTTTCGTTGCCCATGCAACTTCCTCAGAATACAATTCAAACAGGCATATCCTGGTATTATATATACAACATGTAATGAGGTAATGTGATAATTAATTGCCTATTAAATCTTAAAAAATGAGATAAAAGTCATAAACTACTAGAACATAAATAATTTAAACATAATATATTCTATTAATCTTAAATAAAATTAATAAAATTGTGTATACTTAATGTTACCCATAGTTTGTTTAAAACAGTTTAAAACACAATTAAGTATCATTCCATTGTGTTTAATCATTAAAATATGAAAACACAGTGAAAATATTTTGAACATAAATATATATACGATATACAATGTATATTTTGTTCATTCACGATATTATATACACAATATTGTGAGAGATATTAAATACACCAATACATTTTAAACTTTCCTGTATCCAATTACAATAATTCTGCTCTAAGCTTCAAACAAGGCATAATGGATATAAGGTCATTAAGACCCGGAGCCTTGTTAGAAGCCAACAATATCTGCCAGCATGTCTCCCTGTGTGATAACCTGGCTTCCCAATGTCCTCCCCTGGAATTTTTTGGTATTGATTCCAACACGTAAAACATAAAAAAGGCAGATTAGCACACCAATGTGTGCTTATAAAGTGCATTGGTGCTGCTTTGCTTCTGAATCTCATAATAATGTTCATATATACGTCTCTTAAGCTGTCTTTCGGTCATGCCTACATAAAATGCTTGGCAGGACCTACAGACAGCCAAGTAGACTAAACCTGCAGAATTACAATTGTAGTATTTCTGTGAGTAAATCTCCCTATTCCTACTTTCCAAATATAGATGTTCCTGATTAATAACATGTTTGCACTGTTTACAATGCCCACAACGAAAAGTACCCTTTCTGGGTTGGTTGGAAGTGCTTACATGAATGTTTTGTTCCAAAAGATTTTTAATATTAAGTCCTCTTTTGTAAACAATATTGCATGTCATATCCTTAAGGTTGTTCAAATCTGTAAAATCCTGAAAGGTCTCCATTTCTTTCTGAATGATATATCTAATATGTCCTGCATCTTCACTAAAAGCAGTGACAAATGTCAGATTGGAACTTGTAAAATTGGAAGTAGAAGGAAGACTTTCCATACGTGTATCGATAGGCCCCCTTCCCAAAATGGGAAAAAATCTAGTGCCCCTAGCTTGACTGACCTCTTCCCAGACTGATTTTATTAGAGGTATGGGATATCCCCTATCCGCAAACAACAAACTCAATTTTTCACATTCAATACTAAAATGTTGATCGTCCGAGGTCATACGTGAGACCCTAACAAATTGTCCCTTGACAATGGACCTTTTTTGAAATTTGGGGTGAGAGCTAGAGTAGTGTAAATAGCTGTTAGCAAAAGTAGGCTTTCTGTATACACAGGACCCAAAGCAGTTAGTGTCTTTGTAGAGAGTTACATCTAAATAATTAACCTCATGAACTGAAATTTGATACGTAAATTTCAAAAATTCAGTCGTAGAATGTAAGTAGTTGACAAATTCATCTATACATTGCTTCAGTCCTGTCCAGAAAATGCAAATATCATCCAGAAATCGAGTGTAATAAATCTATGACTTAGAATACTCACTTTGTAAGACAAATTTATTTTCCCATACAGACAAAATCATGTCTGCATAGGTCGGAGCACAATTGGCTCCCATGGATACACCCGATATCTGTTGAAAATATTCCCCACCAAAATACACATAGTTATATTTGAGAACCAGTTCCAATAAGTGCATAACTAACACCACATCATTGTTGGTAACACCTGCACATGCCCATAAGGCCTCTTCCATCCAAGCCAAACCTATGGTAGAGGGGATGACCAAAAAAAGGTCTACCACATCTATGGTCACAAACAGTAGATCAGATCTATACAAGTCACTGGTAATCCCACGTAAAAATTCCCATAAATCCTTTAGGAGATGTTGCTTGCCCCATAGCTGCTTTAATTTCCAATCCAAAAACTTGGAAAGGTTGTGGGTTTTAGACCCCTGAGCAGCTACAATAGGCCTCAAAGGGGGGTCCATGGCATTTTTGTGGATTTTAGGCACTCCAAAGATGGTGGGAACTTTCGGATGTAAATTACTAAGAAAAGAATAAAGGTCCTGCTCAATAACCTCCTGATCCAGGAGATCCTTAATGACCATATCAATCTTCTTGTATGACATGTGTATCTCATTTAAAGAAACAATAGTGTATTTGGTCGTGTCATTTAATAAGTCATGCATTTTTGCCTCATACATCATCTGTTCCATAATGACCGTACCACCCCCCTTGTCGGGTTCCATTACCCGAACAGATGTATCACAACATAGCTCAGTGAGAAGGGCATTCTCTGCCTGTGTAAGATTAGAATGATTTTGAAACCTACCCACTTTGCTCCGTATCATGTGAACTATCCTATTTTCCAGGTTACTAATTTGTGGATGTAGCGGAGGGTTGTAGGTACTAGATTTTCTAAGCATGAGACAAGGGGCCATATTAGCAGATCCAAGAATATGCTGGAGATTGAGCTTGCGCATAAAAAGTTTAACATCAAGAATGGTGTTAACCATATTGTAATTTCTGCTAGGTACAAACTTAAAGCCCTTCGTAAACAGGGAAAACCAGAGTTCAGTAATGACTGTATCACTATAATTGTAAATATGGTATCCATTAAGTGTATGTTTAGAATAATTTCCAAGATCTGTAACCTCAATGTTCCCATACTTTACCATTCCTGATTCTGATCTCTTCTCCACCCCCTGTTTTTGGCCCCCCCAACAGCTCGAGGAGAGCGGGGTGCTGGATAATGCTGTTGGCCCTGCTGCTTGTGGACCTGTTGGTGAAGACGTTCTGATCTCCTGGGTAAAAAACCAGGATCAGAATATGTCTCATCATCAAATGGATGTAATGGTGGGGGAGAAGAAAACTCCTGTCCAGGGGACTGTATATCCCGTGTATGGGTGGTATCCCTATACCCTTGCTGATATGATATACCTCCCCTGGAATTAGGTGGATAAGGGTACTGCCTACCTTCCTGGTATTCCCTGATGTCTCTATTAAGCTTCCTATATTTTCGATTAAGCACTGTATTGCACTGTTGGTCTACCTGTGTCCTTAGTGCATAGTATTTACGTTTTTCAGAGTCAATGGTAAACTTTAAATCTGAAGTAACATTTTCATTCAGTTTGAAAATCTCTAGTTGTAAAGCTTTGATTTCAATATTATTTCTTTTAATAATGGCTCTGACAATACCAAAGCCACATTCGTCAAAAATCTTAATCAACTCTGAGTGAAAGTCACTCCCACAAATAACATTATTGGGAAATTTATGTACACGCAAACCCTTTGGTACAATCTGTTTCTTAAGACATTCATGTAAATACAAGTTATCTAACTCTAATGTCTTGTACCTGAATAATTTGTGTTCAAGAGTCCGCATATTATCGGCAAAGGAAATGCCACCATTAGAATGATTTTCATAGTTTTCATTGAATTGAAATACGGGTTGATGTTTAACCCAATCCGAAAATGTAGATGCTGGATGTACTATAGTATCCGGCTGAGAAGGTCCAGAGCCGTTAGAAACGCTGTCATTAGCCTCGCGAAAAACGGCAGGAGTTTTTAAAAAATTACTGATTTCCACATTGTCGGTAACTTCCAAATGGCTAGATGTATCTTTGGAAGTACCTGGTTGAGAAGAACCCGCCGTGCGTGGTTTAAGAACTTTCAAAAGTTCACGCTGTTCAGCTGTAACCGACTGCAGTCCTTGACTCAATGGTGTAAGAAGTTGGACTAGCAAGGTGAGTTGGCCCGTGAGTTGGCGCGCGTCAGTTGGAATAGCCGGTACACCCTCCTCCACACTAGCGCCGGAAGCACCAGAAGAGGTAGTTCCCAAGCTTGCCTCCATAACAAACAAAAGTAGCAACGAAGCTGCAAAAAAAACAAAACCTCCAAAAAGGCAGCAAACAAGCAGGAAACCACCACGGGTAGTGTGCCAAGATCACAATAAGGCACAGAACACCACTGGAAACAGCACAAATCCAAGAACGAACTGCACAAGGAAATTTTATTTAACGTCTCACAACAATCACGTTTTCATTGCCCATGCAACTTCCTCAGAATACAATTCAAACAGGCATATCCTGGTATTATATATACAACATGTAATGAGGTAATGTGATAATTAATTGCCTATTAAATCTTAAAAAATGAGATAAAAGTAATAAACTACTAGAACATAAATAATTTAAACATAATATATTCTATTAATCTTAAATAAAATTAATAAAATTGTGTATACTTAATGTTACCCATAGTTTGTTTAAAACAGTTTAAAATATATATTGGTATATATTTCCATGTCTCTCTCTCCTCTCTCTCTCTCTCTATATATTTATATATATATATATATATATGGGTTCCCTATTTTATTTCAAAATATTGAAGTCATGAATATTTCAGTATTTCAAAATTAAAATAGCAAAGTCTTGAAATACCAATAAACCAGTAGAGCGAAATTCAAAATCCTGAAGTACAGAGATTTTGAATTAGTGCTTCTGGTGTTGTGGCGTGTGAATGGTAAGATGTGAGTTTCGGTGTGTATGTATGTGTATGCGTGTTGGTTAGGGGCCTTAGTTTATGTCAGTGTGTGTTTTGACTGTGATGTGTGTGTGTGCGAGGGTGTGTACAATGTGTGGGAGTGAGTTACCTGTGTGTGTCTGATTGTGCGATCTCGGAGTTAGTATATATAAGTAGGGGGTGTGGGGGTGCAGGGGGGCTTGCCCCCCTGCTTATCTGTAGTGTAGGATATTATATTTTAGTTGGGGGGAAGTTGTGTGTATGTGTTTGTGTGTGCTGTACCTGTAGTGTACTGTTGGGATTTTAAATTTCGCAGTTGTAGGGTTTCGGTGTTTTGTGTGTTTGGTTATGTAATTTCGAAATACTGAAATTTGGGATTTCAGTATTTCGAAATCACATAGTGAATCCATATATATCCATATATATATATATATATATATATATATATATATATATATATATATATATATATATATATATATATATATACATAACATATGCCCATGACATGTAGTGGAGTCATACCTCAGCACCATAATTCTCAGCCTCTTAGTGCAAGAGAACATAATGTATGTACTGCAGTTTAAATCTAGAATGTTGCTACAGTGACAGGGTTTGTGTCAACATACATGCTGTGAAGGAAAGCTCTTCTGAGACTATGTACAACATCAGTTACTGAGAGACATCATAAAATCATCATAGTGAAGTACCACACAAATCACAGTTATGATCCTGTGGAATACAGAAGAAATATGAGCAATAAACATGGACAGTCTGAAACAATCTGGTCATTCAGGAGGTATACACAGAACTCCTTAGTGCTAGAAATGTGGAACAAGCCTGACAAATGGGATGTTTAAAGCCATGAATATGGGGATATATCACACATACTGGACTAGATAAGCTCACACAGTATGCAGTCACAACCTCCTGTCTGTCCTAACACATATTAACTGGAGGAGCAGAGGTCCCAAGCAACATACTTTCCACTAGTTAGTGACATACATCTTTACAGCAGCCAACTGCTTTGTCAGAAATACACAACACGTATGGTGGCCAGGCAACAGTACATCTGACAAATAACTGGACATAACATCACAATAAGGTAAAAACACTGAGCTGCTAGGCATATCACCAAGCACTGTCTACACTACAGGCAGATTGCCACAACACTCACACAATTTACCTATTGGGGAATACACATGTAATTGCAAATATAGCAGGCACTGCAGGCATGTAACAGCACAGAGTAACAGACACCAGTGTGAAAGTGCATACCCACAACCAATCTCAGCACAGTCACGGTCATATAATGGTAAGCCTAAGTAATAGTACAGTATATGGACTGTGTGAACAGCAGTGATCATCATGTTTGCCACTCACACACTAACCCTACATATACTGGCCTAATTCACAGTGTAGTCTGATGCCTGACTGTGGTATGGGACATGTCTCAGTCGGGCCCTACAAACATATAGGCTGATAGGGTATCAGAAACTGGAGCAACATGCAACGTCGGATAGAACAGGACCAAGAGCACTGACATCTACTCCAGTCTGTACACGGGCCAAATGACATAATCACAGTACACGACTACATAACACAGACACTCTGTCAACAATCAGCATACTTACACAGACTTCACTACTGTAAAGGCCGCAACAGGCTGTCCAGGTTTTGTCCTCAAATATAAGGCCTCCTTTACATAACATGTCTGGCAGTCTGATATATCACTGGCTTGATATCAGGAATGATGTCAGTAAATAATGATATACTGAACATATGCACCTCTTAGTGCATGACATATAAACAAAAGGTGAAAGACTTGGGGGAACAGAGGCACAAACACATGGCCAACATTGACATATTGCAGTTATAAACTGAGAACATTGCTGGTATAACAGGGTTTGTTGTGACATATCTCTTCTGAGGGATATGAAGTCTGTAACACACGTGGATGTTACCATTTACTGACTACAATTATCAAAGTATGCTACTGCATTTATAAAGACAGAAAATGTGTGAGTGACACACCAAATCTAAGACTCCAAACTCTGGCCAGTCTGCAGATAGTTTTGTAATTTAATCTGATTGTTAAGTCACATTGAAAAAGGCTTTAACAGCCGAAACCGGTTTGTGCTTTAATAGTAGGTTGTTTCAACAACCTTAATAAATTTAATTTTATTCTGCTGCCATTGAGTACTGGTCTCTATTTTTGGATGATTTATACTTGGTTCGGACCGAGCACCAACAGTCTTACGTGCGTGCCTTGATGTGTTCAGTCTGCAGATAGCCCTACAGGTGAGAGTTTTCTCAACCACATAACACTGTCACACCAGACTTTAAATTATGCAGAACAGCCATATCCACACAAACCCTGTTAAACCAACATTACTTCAAATGTAGGACAGTAATACTTACATTCTGTCCCCATGTGTGGAACATCCCCCTCCAGTTTGTTGGCCTGTCTCCACAGTGTTTGTTGTAAGAGGCATTTACAACTACCCTCTATGATTCTGTTTGTCACACACCCACATGAAGGCCTGCTCACAGTGAAGGAGAAGGGGCAACACCCACTTGCAGTGCTTACTTACAGGAGTGTGTTTCCATGCAGTTGGCTATAGGAATGATTCCACAGCTGTTCCACATGCAATTAGCAGGTGGAGGACTCCAATTCATGCACAGGTCATCAGCTGATCATGAGCATTACCTACCAATGTCAAGCTCCTGCCTATGCAAAACAGATGCATTTTTCTACATCTACCAGTGAGGGGGAGAGAGAGAGAGTTTGAGACAGAGAGAAAGAAAGAAAGGATGAGAGAAAGAGACAAGCGTGTTTGCGTATGATCTGTGGTTGGAGAGGGATCTCTGGGTATTATAATGGTTGCCTATATATATATTTATGGCTGTGGATTGTCTACAACAACCTCTATAGTGTTTCATAACTGTTGGCCTTGTAATGTGACATTGGGACATATGTGTCCTCAATATGAAAATGTAGCAAAACCCACCTTCCAATGGAACCTGTTATTACACAATCACTGGGCACTGCTGACACACACACTTGCTTGCCAGTACTATGTTTCAAACCCCTACTTAGCTATGTATTGGTAATACAGTGTTACACAATTATTGCAGGTGCCACAGAGCATATATATTGGAGAACTCTCTAAAGGTATCTTTGAAGGAGAGTGACATCAGCTGCAGTGCTAAAGTAGGGGAGAGGGAAGTGTAGGAAGTGTGAATGACCAGAAAATCAGGTGACAACAAACACACACACACTCTCATACACATTATCACAGTTGCTAGAATCAGGACAAGAACTCCTACCTAACTAGTTCCCTACACTATGGTATTACGCAATTATCACAAGCACCACAGTACTTATATGTTGAAGAGATGTCCAAAAGTATCTTTGAAGGTGAGTGACATCAGATGCAGTGTTAAAGGAGGGGAGAGGGTAGTGTAGGAAGTGTGAATGACCACAAAATCAGGTGTCGACAAAGACACACACATTATCACAGTTGCCAGGACCAGGATTAAAACTCCTACCTAACTAGTTTGCTACACTACAATATTACACAGTTATCGTGGATGCCACGGAGCTTATAAGGCTAAGAGTTGGCCAAAGGATTATTTCAAGGTGACTGACATCAGCAGGCATGCTAAAGTAGGCCAATGGCAGGCGTAGTTGTGTGAATGGCCTCACAATCATTCATCTCCACACACACACACACACACACACACACACACACACACACACACACACACACACACACACACACACACACACATTATCACAGTTGCCCGGACCAAGATTAAAACTCCTATCTAACTAGTTTGCTATACTACAGTATTACACAGTTATCACAAACACCTAAGGCTAAGACTTGGCCAAAGGATTATTTCAAGGTGACTGACATCAGCAGGCATGCTAAAGTAGACCAATGGCAGGTGTAGTGGTGTGAATGTCCTCAAATCATTCATCTCTGCACACACACACACACACACACACACACACACACACACACACACACACACACACACACACACACACACACACACACACACTTACCAGGACCAGGATTAGACCAGGATTAGAACTCCTACCTAACTAGCTTGCTACACTACAGTATTACACAGCTGTCACGAGCACCACATAGCTTATAAGGGTGAGGCTTGGCCGAAGGTTTATTTCAAGGTGACAGACATCAGTAGGAGTGCTAACATGGGCAAGGAGAAGTGCAATGTGTGTGAATAGGTCATAAATCATTCCTCTGGAGACACACACACTCAGTCACACAAAACTTTACATTTGACAGGACTGAGTATACAAATGCTACATGAATACTGATTTGTACTATCATGTTACACAGTTATCACAAGCACCACAGACACTATAGGGCTGAGGGCTACCAAAAGGAATGTCTACAGTGATTGACATCAGCCATCATGTGATATCGGCCAATTGGATGTGTAGTGGGTGGGACAGGCCTCATAATGGAATTCTCTCTGTCACTGTCTGTCTCTCTCTTCCCCACATCTGTGAGTGTGTATGTTTGACATATTCTAGTGTGTTGGCCTTGGATATGTGTGAATATTCATAGCCAATGTGTGTGTGAAGCATGAATGGTGTACAATTTGGTGTGCGTGCACAGACATCTGCGAATGACAGATATGTATAGTCCACTGTGTTGTCAGGCATGGGCTTCATTTCTCTAAGTGTAGGAGCATGCCCAGTATGACCTGTATTGAGTATGTGAATCCATTTCATTTAGGGTTGAATTCCAGTCCAGGGTTTAGTGTTCTACACATACAGATAGCAACATGTTTCTGCAAGATATCTGTAGATAGGTTGACAATATGGAGTCACAGTGGGCGACAGATAGGGGGATACTGCAACTATTTCTGTCTGTGCTGCTTGTGTTACATGGTTGGTGCTAGCAGAGATATTCAGACATATGTATTGTTTTACACTATGATGTATTATGTCATCAACTACTGACAGATATAATTATTTGCTCAAAGTGATTTACTGGGAAATACAAGATGAATAAAGCTGAGTCCACTATTGTGGTCAACAGCCTACACATGCTTGCACACTCCTGCCATTCTGAAGGGGTAGGTACAGACATTTGCTGATGGGTCTGTGTAAATGGTCCAGCTCCTTGGTACTATGGTATCTGAGGATCCCCTTATTGTACATATATTGACTTTACAGACTGGCCATATCCTGCTGTGGTCATACCTCTCAGCTGTACAGATTCACTGAGGTTACCCAGAGGCAGGGCTCATATATCTGGTCAGTTCCCCTTCAGATTGTGGTTTATGAGCAGGTTTGTAGCCACCCATTACTGGGTTTGCAGGCAGGGGTAGTATGGGCACACATCAGAGTTTAGAGTCAGGTGAGTCAGCTGCAAGTAGCTTCCATACCACACATGCACTCAGCTCACCCCACTATCAGCCACAGGTTCATCACAGGTCATAACCTTGCTGTTGGTGACCCCACATCTATATGGGGATACCCACAGAATGCATCATGCTGAAGAGGTGTTCAATGCAGGTGTGTCCCTAGCTGTAAGCAGCACCCTGCCTGCATCAAGACCAATGGAGCAATATGGACAAGACGTATTGCCATTAACATCTCGCACACTTACCCTGTCACCCCAGGGGAATCCATAGGCTCACAGCCTGGGAATGTAGGAGTGACAGAATGCACTGGCCTGATACAGATGGCCTGCATCACTATCAAATGGCCTACAGTCCTCTGTCAAAGGCCTGTGCCTCACCAGTAGTGCCAGTGTATGGTATCTCATGAGGTCCTAACTGACAACCTAACACAGTCAACAGAACACAAATGCAAGGCCATGTTGACAAATCCCAGTAGCATGCCCCCAATGTCCTACTGCATGAACTGTGGACCAGTCCATAAATACCACTGGGATGAAGAGCCAACTATAGGGATACTTCTCAAATATCACTCGCATAATGTTAGGAAGAGGATAAAATAACAGAGCGGGGGTGTAGAAGCATGGACATCATGGAGTGTATGAAGTCTGAAAATATGATTTGTGCCTATACTACCCCTGCCTGCAAGCCCAGGAATGGGTGACTACAAACCTGCTCATAAACCAAAATGTGAAGGGGAACTGGCCAGATATATGATCCCTGTCTCTAGGTAACCTGGGTGAATCTGTACAGCTGATAGGTATGGCCACTCTGTTAAGTCAATACATGTACAAGAAAGGAATCTTCAGCCACCATACTACCAAGGTGCTGGACCATTTATACAGGCCCATCAGCAAGTGTCTGTAACTAACCGTCCAGAATGGCAGGAGTGTGCAAGAATGTGTAGGCTGCAGACCACAATACTGGACTCAGCTTCATTTATCTTGTATTTCCCAGTAAATAACTGTGAACAAATAATCTTATCTGTCAGTAGCTGATGACATAATACATCACAGTGTAAAGCAGTACATATGTCTGAATATCACTGCTAACACCAACCATGTAACACAAGCAGCACAGACAGCAACAGTTACAGTATTCCCCTATCTTTTGCCCATTGTGACTCCATATTGTCAACCTATCTACAGATATCCTGCAGAAATGGATTGCTAGCTGTAGGTATAGGACACCATACCCTGGACTGGAGTACAACCCTACCTGGAATGGATTCACACACTCAGTACAGAAGGTCATACTGAGCATGCTCCTACACTTAGAGAAATGAAGCCCGTGTCTGACAACACAGTGGACTATACATATGTGTCATTTGCAGATGTCTGTGCACACACACCAAACTGCACACCAATTATGCTTCACACACACATTGGATAGAAATACTCACACATATCTAAGACCAACAGACTATAATATGTCAAACATACACACACAGAGATGTGAGGAACAGAGAGACAGACAGTGACAGAGAGAATTCCATTATGAGGTCTGTCCCACCCACCACACATCCAATTGGCCTATATCACATGATGTGCTGATGTCAATCACTGTAGACATTCCTTTTGGTAGGCCTCAGCCCTATAGTTTCTGTGGTGCTTGTGATAACTGTGTAACATGATAGTACAAATAGGTATTCATGTAGGATTTGTAAACTCAGTCCTGTCAAATGTGAAGTTGTGTGTGAGTGTGTGTGTGTTTCCAGAGGAATGATTTATGGCCCATTCACACACACTGCAATTCCCATTGCCCATGCTAGCACTCCTGTTGATGTCAGTCACCTTGAAATAACCCTATGGGCAAATCTAAGCTCTCTAAGCTCTGTGGCACTTGCAATAATTGAATGCTACTATAGTGTATCAAACTAGTTATGTAGGAGTTATAATTCCAGACATGGCAAGTGCGTGTTTGGAGAAGAATGATTTTGAGGCCATTCACACTCACTACACCTCCCATTACCCTACTTTAGCACTCCTGCGGATGTCAGTCACCTTGAAATAACCCGTTGGCAACATCTCAGCCTATAAGCTCTGTGGCACATGTAGTAACTGTGTAATACTATAGTGTAGCAAACTAATTAGGTAGGAGTTCTAATCCTAGTTGTGGCAACTGTGAAAATGTGTGTATGTTTGTGTGTGTCTTTCTTAACACCTGATTTTGTGGACATTTACACTTACTACACTTCCCTTACCCCTCCTTTAGCACTGCAGCTGATGTCGCTCACCTTCAAAGATACCTTTGGACAGCTTTCCAACATGTAAGCTCGTGGCAATTGTGATAAATGCGTAATACCATAGTGTAGGAGTTCTAATCCTGGTCCTGGCAACTGTGAAAATGTGTGTGTGTCTTTGCTGACACCTGATTTTGTGGACATTCACACTTACTACACTTTCCTTACATTTCATTTAGCACTGCTGCTGATGTCACTCACCTTCAAAGATACCTTTGGACAGCTTTCCAACATATAAGCTCTGTGGTGCTTGTGATAACTGCCTAATACCACAGTGTAGCAAACTAGTTAGGTAGAAGTTCTGATCCTGGTCCTGGCAACTGTGAGAGTGTGTGTGTTTTTGTTGACATCTGCTTTTGTGGACATTCACACTTACTACACTTTCCTTACCCTTCCATTAGAACTGCAGCTGATGTCACTCATCTTCAAAGATACCTTTGGAAAATTCTCCAACATATACGTTTTGTGGCACATTGATAAATGTATAACATTGTAGTAACAATACATAGCTAGGCAGGGGGTTGAAACTCAGTACTGGCATATGTGTGTGTCATCAGTATCTTGTGTGGGTGTTGGTGTGCTTGTGTAATAACAGGATCCATTGCCCATATGTCCCAATGTCACATTACAAGGCCAACAGTTGTCAAACACTGTAGAGGATGTTGTAGACATTCCACAGCCATAAATGTATATCTATAGGCAACCATTATAATACCCAGAGACCTCTCTCCATCAACAGATCATACACAAACATGCTTGGCTCTTTCTCTCTTCCTTTCTTTCTTTCTCTCTGTCTCTCTTGCTATCTCCCACTCTCTGGTAAATGTGAAAAATGCATCTGTTTTGCATAGGCAGCAGCATGACTTTGGTAGGTAATGCTCATGATCAACTGATGGCCTGTGCATGAATTGGAGTCCTCCACTTGCTAATTGCATGTGGAACAGCTGTGGTATCATTCCTATAGCCAATTGCATCGAAACAAACTCCTATAACTAAGCACTGCAAGTGGGTGTTGGCCCTTTTCCTTACTGACTTCATATCCCTCAGAAGAGATATGTCACAACAAACCTTGTTACACCAACAATATGCTCAGTTTATAACTGCAATATGTCAGTATTGGCCTTGTGTTTGTACGTCTGTCCCCCAAGTCTGTCACTCTTTGTTCATTTGTCATGCAGTAAGAGGTGGATATGTACAGTATATCATTATTTACTGACATAATTCCTGATATCAAGCCAGTGATATGTCAGACTGTCAGACAGGTAATATATAGGAGGCCTAATATTTGAGGACAAAACCTGGATATGCTGTTGTAGTCTGTACAGTCGTGAGGTGTATGTACTAATGGTTATTGTTGATAGAGTGTCTGTATTATGTAGCAGTGTATTGTGAGTATGTTATTTGGCCTGTGTGCAGACTGGGGTAGAGGTCAGTCTTCTTTGTCCTGTTCTATCTGATGTTCCATGCTGCTCCAGTTTCTGATACTGTATCAGCCTATATGTTTATATGGCCAGACTGAGACATGTCCCATATCACAGTCAGGCATCAGACCACACTGTGAATTGGGCCAGTATATGTAGGGTTAGTGTGTGAGTGGCAAACATGATGACAAATTTTCACACAGTCCATATACTGTACTATTACCATTATGTGACTGTGACTGTGTTGAGATTGGTTGTGGGTATGCACTTTCACACTGGTGTCTGTTACTCCATGCTGTTACATGCTTGTAGGCCTGCTATATTTGCAATTACATGTGTATTGGGTTAGTGTTGTGGCAGTCTGCCTGTAGTGTAGACAGTGCTTGGTGACATGTGTAGTAGCTCAGTGTATTTACCCTAATGTGATGTTACGTCCAAATATTTGTCAGATGTATTGCTGCCTGGCCACCATATGTGTTGTATATTTATGACAAAGTAATGGGCTGCTGTGAAGATGTATGTCACTAACTAGTGGGATGTATGTGGACTTGGGACCTCTGCTCCTCCAGTTAATATGTGTTAGGACAGACAGGAGGGCGTGAATGCATCAACTGTGTGACCTTATCTACTCCAGTATTTGTGATATATCACAATTTTCATGGCTTTAAACATCCCCTTTGTCAGGCTTGTTCCACATTTCTTGCACTAAGGAGGTCTGTGTATACCTCCTGACTGACCAGATTGTTTCAGACTGTCAATGTTTATTCCTCATATTTCTTCAGTATTCCACAGGATCATTACTGTGATTTGTGTGGTACTTCACTATAATGATTTTATGATGTCTGTCAGTAACTGATGGCATAGATGTCAGTTTTAGAAGAGCCTTTCTTCACAACATGTATGTTGATACAACCCCTGTCACTGTAGCAACATTCTACATTTATAACTGCAATACATATATTATGTTCCCTTGCACTAAGAGGTTGAGAGTTATGGTGCTGAGGTATGACTCCACTACATGACATGGGCATATGTTATACACACACACACACACACACACACACACACATATATATATATATATATATATATATATATATATATATATATATATGTTTATATATATATCTATATCCTTTTATATGTAAACATGAGTGTTGTATATACCTTCTCAGATGTATCCCACCATATTAATCATTTGTGTATATTTACATATAAGAACATGACTGATTCAAGACTATTTTCACTTACAAGTACTAAACAATTGTTGTAGTCAAAGCAGTTGTTCAATACTATTCAGTATGTGTACTGAATGATATATTTGAAAAAGAAACAGACATCCTCACAGCTTAGATGGCTTAGTGCTGTGACTATAATGTACAGGGTCCTGGGTGCAAGACCTGCATGGGCCATTTATTTTGTTGCTGGGCAGAACAAGGGCTGATGAAGACAGCATGATTAAGGCACTTTAAAGCAGCTTTAAGTGGCTTTGCTTGGGTTTGCATGACAGTAAATGCTGCTAATGTATGGTTAAATGAATATGTGTTTACATCAGTGGGTCATGTATGTGTTGGGCTGTAATCCCTTTTCCTAAGGAACATTTAAATATTTGCGATCATTGAATCGATTACAGGGGACTTTGTCCTTTATTATGGTCAGAGGGTTTTCCCAAATTTTGGTGATTTATTTGTTAATGGTCATCACACGGATGTACTCTGGAGTATCTGTATGCATGTTTCATTTGCTTTGTGCTACATATCATTACATTGAATAGGTGGATTTTTCAAAGAAATATCTTTGGGATAGAACTCAGTATTTGAATATATAGTGTGCATTTATTAAATACATTATTTGTGTTAATTGTGGGGGGGGGTTATCACTTCCCTCTTTATGGTTTTCTTTGCATTTTGTTCCATTTGGCTAACCTTTGCACTTATTTGTGACTCAAAGGATTGTATATTACATATTAGTTAGAAGTAAGCCCAGGATTGGGCACATGGGGATTATATACACTTAGCACCTTTGAAAGTCTGCCCAAGAGATGCCTGGTAGGCTTCATATTAGTCTCATCACTTCACAGTTGACTATTGAGAGGTTTACGGGTGATTGAAGCAATTTAGGAACTTATGGTCATAGATCTTAATCAACTGCTTCAGGGCCTTTGTGCCAATAAGGAAGACATCCATGTATTTGGAATCAAATTAACAGATGGGGGCACAAAGGACAACAGCCAGATAGATCCAGGTGACGATTGTAATTTGCTCTTCACTTAGCTTGGTAAAAAGGTCAAAACCCTACGTACTAACATCTGGCATTCAAAGCCTTTTAAAGCATATCAAAATATCACCCCTAGGGGTTTAAGGACCAAACTATAGCCGCTAGTAAGCAAGCCAGATGAAATACTACTAAGGGATTGGAACATGGTGCAACAGCAAGCATCCATGTCCTTTGTTAATATTTTAGCATCTTATTATGAGAGAACAATTGAGGTCAAAATATGTGAAGTGCAAAAAATATGTGAATAATTGAAAAAGCATGAAGAGCAAACCAATTTCAAGGATGTTCTTAGCAGACTTTCAAAGGAATTTATTATTTTTGAAAACCATCTAAAAGATAAAAGGTTACACAAATTCTCCAGCGATATGGAAGATTATGAGAGGGGTAGGCCCTTTGAGTCACAGAGAAGTGCTAGGTTTGCCGATGGAAAAAACACTACTCAGATACGTAAAAAAAGACGTATGACTGACTTCGGGGGAGTTATCCTCCACCACTGACACCGAATCCACATATATTAGTGACTCCCCTGACTCCAAGAGGGGTCGGAGCTCTGAACACCCTTTAGGGGAAGGAAGCACAGGAGGGGGAAGTAAACACAGGGGTAAAAACTATAGAGAATCTCTTTCTATCAATAGTGAAATAAATGTAGAATGCTCAGATGTGCACAACATTTCTAAACATGTTTTAACATCTGAACAGGAATCATTATTGAATAAATGTCTTGGTTTTATCCCTGTTTTTTTGTGGATGAAAGCATTTTTGTCTCTTATATTTTGTCATTTTTGTAGAAAGATCAATTTGAAATTGTATTTTGGTCAACAGGATCATTCTCAAAGATTGGCTGAATTTCGATTTTACAAATCTGATTTCAGTCTACCCATGAACAAACATGAGACCATTTTTCAACAGGCAGTCATCAAAGATCTACATTATAAACTAAGTTCTTCACAGATTCTTAGAAACAACTTAACAATGGCTGAACAGAAAGCTCTAACAGATCTTAGAGCGAACACTGACATTTCTATTTTACCAATGGATAAGGGTGGGGCGGTGATCATTATGGACTCCAGTTATTACTGGGTGGAGGGTACTAGACAATTGACTAACCCTCAGCACTGCATGAATATGCCCACCAACCCCACCCTGAATTTCAAAAAAGAGATTGATGATTTTTTGCAGGAAGCAGTGGATCATGGAATTATCAGTGTCAAAACAAGACAAGACAACACTTAATGGTAAAAGATCCGTGGAAACAATACCTATACCTACTGCCCAAAATTCACAAATCTTTGATGACGCCACTGGGTAGACCCATTGTATCGGGCATTGGGTCTCTTACTGAACCATTATCAGCATTCCTGACTGAACATTTACAACCGCTATTGCCACATGTCAGAGCTAGGTTAAAGGACACAACTGAGTTTTTACAAATTGTGTCTGAGTCTGAATTAGAACCCCACTGGTTGATGTATACCCTGGATGTCAAATCACTTTATACCAGTATTCCACACTGGCAGATCTGACAGCATTGGAATTTTGGTTAAATAAGGCCAACCTTTACAATCCAAGTTTTAACACCTTGCTCATTTGCATGGCCGAACATGTCCTCACGAAAAATGTCTTCTATTTCAAAAATGAATGTTACTGGAAAATACATGGTACAGCAATGGGGGCATCTTTTGCCCCAATATGTGCTGATCTATATATGGGATATGTTGAAGAACATATTATATATAATGAGTCACATAACCTGTATTTGCCAGAGATTGATATATGGAGATGCTTTCTGGATGATTGTATTTCATTTTCATTGTAGAGTATCAGACTGATTCATCATTAGTCAGGAAATTATTTCATCTGTTTTTAATTAGACAGACTATATATTGCAGTCCTTGCACTGCCCTATTTTACATACCACTGATGAAAGCAATATGCTGAAACTGGTCTGGTCTCTTTAATTAACATTCATGCTCCCAAGGTGCTGGCTTTCTTTTCTTGTTTCATTATAGTTTGCTTGGCCGGTGCACCTACCGTACTTGCTAGCCTGCTCTCCACTGTCTGTACAATAGCAAGGGATGTGAGTAAACTGTATGGGACACCTGAGTATATATGGCTAGTACAACAATCTTTTTCTTTCGTATGTGTTTCATACATGGGTAGTATCCCAGGTTATATGCAGTCACACTTGCATGAATTGTATCATTATGTTACTACTGTTAACAGTGTTTTCCCAAGTAAGAGTAGATTGCAGATTGTAGTACTGGAACCATACACCCCTGCATGCAAAGCTGCAGTCTGAGTACTGATTTTCATGTTCTTGGTGTTTGAGCTGTATGTGTTTATGTATCCCCTAGTGGATATTGATCTGTTATGTTGATAGTAACTGTAGACTACCATGTTTTTATGGACATGTCATTGAGGACTGCTGTAATGTAGTAATGGCATACCTATCAGTCTCAGATATCTATCTGTCAAAACATTCATCCTAATGCATAGCCTGTTGCCTATCTACTTTCTGTCTGTCTTCTGTACAGATGTGCAGGAGTCAAGTATTCATCTTAGCTGCTTACAGACAATCTCTGATTGACTGACACTGACATGTCTGCCCAGCTGTGTTATGAATGCCACAGCTAGGAAACCCCAGTCTGTATGCACCACATGCCATGGATACCTCAACCAGACTACCACAGTCAACAGAACATGTTTGGGTACAGGTCCCTATCCCAGACACTGGCCATGTTATGCAATATGTGTTGCATACATGTCAATTGGAGCACCTCACTGGCCCTCTTCAAGAGAAAAAACAGATGAGTGGATGTTGAATATAACTGTCTCCCTGTGGATTACTCAAATGGCATCAGTTGATAGATGGCCTGGTGACAAATATCAGGTGCCAGGACACCAGTGAATTCACATGCCCTACTCTTCTCCTCTCTCCATGGACATTAGCCTAGTACACATCTAGGAACACCTGCACCTATGGACATCTGTGCTGACAAATGTGTCTGTGTGCATTATTAGGTATAACAGTGTTTGTGTGTGTTCTACAAATGGGTAAATAGGGCTGGGTTACCCTCCGAGTCCAGGCAAGTGTGTGTGTGTGTGTGTGTGTGTGTGTGTGTGTGTGTGTATGTGTGTGCAATTGTGTGTGAGTGTGCATATTTGTAGGAACAGCATTCTGAGGACACATCCTCCAAATACACTAAACCTTGCCATACATTATAAGGAATGGTGATGTTGCTGACATTAGGAGAGGTTAGAATTTTCTTGGGCGGCAAAAGCCAGGGAGCCTTTTAGGCTAGGCTTATATAGGCTCCAGGGCTGATAGCCTAGTACCTACTTATGA
This sequence comes from Protopterus annectens, assembly GCF_019279795.1. Classification (NCBI taxonomy): domain Eukaryota; kingdom Metazoa; phylum Chordata; order Ceratodontiformes; family Protopteridae; genus Protopterus; species Protopterus annectens. Next base: position 1,061,155,913 of record NC_056739.1, read on the forward strand.
ACCTATGAACCTATGAGCCATGACAAAACCCTCACCCTACTATCTCTGTGGCGTGCGCAATAAATGCATATTCCTGTAGTAGCAATAATTAGATAGACAGGGGTTTGTATTGCAGTCCTGGTCATTGTGTGAGTGTGGGTATGTCAGAGCATTATCATGCGTTTCAATGAGTACAATATCCAATGTGGGGTGGGGGTGCTGGGTATACTGTCTTTACACCATGGTACCCCCAGTACATGTCCCAAGATCCACTGTATGAGAATCACTGTGATCACCAACCATACAGGTAACTGATGACACTTTTCAGCCCAATGATGCATGTGCTGGGGTCATAAACTTTGTAACAGTATGGACTCACTGACAAGGTAGTCAGCACTGCTAAACCCAGGTCTGTCAAATGTGTCTATGACTGTATGTGTTTGTCAATGTGTATATGACAGCATATTATACTATGTATTGTCCATTAACACCCAGTACATTCCCCATTACCATAATGTACAAGGCCTGGTGATGTTGTTCACTTTATAGGAAGCTCGGGACACACTTCATCCTGCAAGCTCTGTGGTGTGTGCAATTAAGGCCAAACACATTAGTAGCAATAAGTACCTATGTAGGGGTTCTAATCTCAGTGTTGCCAAGTAAGTGTGGGTGTATGTGAAGGGATCTTCTTCTGTTTGCAGAAAATATATTTCCCAGGAGATCATCTGTCCAAGAACTAACTGGCAAACAGTACCATTGTAAGGCAATCATCTTGGGGAAAATCATTCCATCAAAAATAGCAACGGATGTGTAAATGCCTTTTTCCCCACTGTACAGCGATACTGAAGTTGGTATACATAGTTGGGTGTGGTTGTTGTGGGCACAGCCACCCCCATTGGGGGTAGTCTTGTGCGTATCCCCCAACTTAGTGTGCTGTTATACTGTCCAGCTTATGTTAAGAGGTTCAGTAGTTGTTAATCACACTATGTGTGAGTCTATGCCACTCCACACCCTCCAGTGTGGGGGGATGTGCCCCCCACACCACCACAACTATGTATACCAACTCCAGGATTGCTGTACATTGGGGAAAAGGACATATATCCTGCCAGTACCATTTCCAATTAAATTAAATTTGGCAGACTAATTATTTACTGATGTGATGTTTTGGCAATTTGCTCTTGGTGGAATTACAAATGCCAACGTGAGTTCTCTGCACAATGAAGTAAATCCATGAGAACAGTATTCTCTGTGTATTGCATCAACACAAAAGTCTGTGAGTGTGTCATTCACAAACATTTGGTGTGTGCCACCCAGTACACTTACCATTGTCCACTGTAGAAGAGCTGCTTACTTCAGCCACCATGCACTCACCTGTATACACCCCTCAGACACATCAGCCATGTGGCACATGCAGTAGCTGTTATACAGACCTGTCACTTGTGATCAGCTGTACCCAGGATATGACACAGTCAATATGTTACCACAGTGCCACACCCCTTGTAGGAAAGGACATCAGATCAACATCCTCCTGACACACAGACACCTAGAACACAAACAGAATACATTATGGAGACTACATTCAGTCAGTGTTAATGACAGCAATAATGCATCATGGTTGGACATCTGCACTCCCTGACATGTAAGCATGAAACATTCCAGCTGACAACACATTAAACAGCATTACATTGCTAAATTGTCGTATATACACCCTGTGCATCAGAACCATATTAGCATGTCCCTGTATCGATGGTATGGATGCAGGTATCATCATATGCACAGGATATGGTGTGGGTATGCCAGAGGCCTAGGCTGAGCTGTTTGGTTGACATCATGTGTGTGGGTTAGGGGGTTGTTCATTAAATGGCCTGTGCAGATGTGGTGAGTGTAGGTATGGAGGTGCCCTAGCTGTGATGGTGATGGGTGTGTGTGTATATGGATTCACACAGTTCTGCCATGTGGCTGCCCTATACAGGTGTATGTTGGACAGCTGTGTACCATACATGGCAGAGTGTACAGTTCACTGTGTCCAGCCACAGACATGGGAACTGCACCTGCCAGGGGCACGGGCACCATCAGGCAGAAGCCAAGCTATGGTGCTCTCCCCTGATGATGCCATTTGTCTGCTGGATCTGCATCCCTGTTGGGATGGGTCAGGACCATGTGCATGTGGCCTGCTGCATTTTGGTGTAGACAGCACCCCCCTGTAGTAATGGTGCTGGTACTACCACTATTGGAGCAGGAGTGAGATGTCACACATCCATGTAGACCTCCACCTGCTGGTGTTGCTGACCTACGTCCATGTGGCTGATGCCCTACTCTCACCACATGCTCTACCACAGACACCACATGGTTGAGGATTCTCACCATCTCACCCAACCATCTATCCATGACCCCTGCAAAATAACAGTGGGCATCTGCAAGATCATGGATACAATCTTGTACAGCAGGAAGAGTAGTCCACTGGAGCCTCAGACCATCTCTGGTGTAACATTCCATGCATGCCTGTCCCTCCATGATGGACCAAAACATGCATCTGGTGACACCTGCTGTGGCACCTCTGTCAGGGGAATAATGGCCAGCAGCCCTCCTACAAGCACCCCTGTCCATCTGCCTGTGTGGGACCCCACAAGTCATCTGGCTATGGCTGCTGTGTACAGACACACTTGCCATAGTCACCACATGTTCCTGCCACATTACATCACCCACAGACTGTCTCTCATCTATGGCCACTGGTGGTGAGGTATGTGTGAGCATTGTGACTGTGTGCAGGGATGGGGTGCATAAAAGTGGGATGCCAACCAATGGCACAGATGCAGCCCCTGACAACCCTGCCTGTGCCTCACTATGCCTATCATCATTGTCAGAGTCTGTATGGACATTAACATCAGTTTGCCTGCAAGAGGGACCCTGACCCACCTCGCCACCCGTGAGGGCCATACAAGACATCTAAATTAAGACCTGTACATTTTACACACACACACACACACACACACACACACACACACACACACACACACACACACACACACACACACACTTACAGGTGATGTGGCATAAAGATATTACACAGACCTTTCATTACCCGACAGTTGACATGCATGACATATGGCACTCAACAGCATGCACTGTAGACATTCGTAATCCTTGTTACCAAGAATATACATCTCTGTGATGCATGAGTTGTGTTAGTAGGTGATGCCCCTTCTCCTGGAACACACTGCACCCATGTACACATTATTGCTGTGCACCTGTACGGCACACTGGCATGTACTGTGCACCATACATCACAAGTGTACAGACCATGGCTGAATGTGTAGATGTCTGGCAGTTATGTTTGCTCTGTTGCTCACAGTCACTATGTGTTTGTCTGACACATAACTGGGATGATATGAGGTCTGATGTCAATAATTAATGCCTGACCTTTGATTTGCAGATCTCATCATCAGCAGTGCATGTATGTGCAATAAAATCCAGTTACACCGACAACCTTCAAAGCTTCATGTGGATATGAGGAGTGTACACATCCCTGTTGACATGCCAGCCTCTTCTATGATATGCAGTGGGGCCACAATACTGCATCTGATAACATTACACACCCTTGATATGTGGCATATGACCTGTGCAATCCAATGCAGTATCAAACAAATGTGCTAGTCTTGGAGCTGCTGAATGAGATGCATACAATATTTGGGTTGCATAAGTGTGCACACCCTTAAAACAATGGTTTGTTGAAGCACCTGTTAAGTGACCTACAGCAGTCACTATTCCTAGAAGGGGTATACTAGCAGGGCCTATCTTTACTTGACATTATTTGGTCTGCCTGCCCTACAAAGGTCCCTCAACTCTGCAAGATTGCAAGGTCAGCTCATGTGCACAGCCCTTGGAGGTCACACAGTGGCTTCACTATTGCTGTAGAATCTGGATTATGTCTGGCACAATTCATAACCTTGACTCTGTTCAGATACAGCCATTCTTAGCTAGCTTTGTATGTATGCTTTAGTTCACTGTTGTGTTTGAAGCTGACATCCATTACTATCCACAGCCTTACTGCAGATGCCTGACAACTATGGGGCACACATTAGTGTTATTTTGCAGTGTTCCAAATTCCACCTACCATGTCTACCAGCCTAGACCCAGCTAATGAACAGCAACCCTAAAGGTGTACACTGGCACCAGTAAGCTAAAAGTTGGGGATGGTGGCCGTGAGATGGAGTGAGGTGTTGCTTGTGCACCACACATATCTTTATGAATACTGTCTGTAGGTTTGAACTTTGGTCTCATGACATTACACATTGCAGTACATGCCTTTGGGAGACTTGATGTTATGCTTATGCTACCTGTACAGAGCCCTGGATGATGTTTCATGTGGGACAAATCTTCTGTCTGATTACCCTAACCCATAGGCCACATTTATGCAGAATCCTGCCGATTCTCGACACAGGCAGTATGTACTAGACATTTTTGCACTCCATCAGTGTTGTTGCATGTCTCTGGCCAGCCTCCATGACCTGTTTGCAATATGTTTTATCATCTATTTTGGATGGGCATCTGTTTATTTTGTACATCACTGTTGTCACATATTTAATACACCTCTAGATCACTGTCTGCACTGTTTGCCATGGTATATGCAAAAGTGAGGTAAGGTTACTTTTCCCAGTCCTGACTCCTACCTTTCAGATATGGGATCCATTTCATGCTTTGTAAGATGTGTGCAAGCCACGGCTGCCTCTGTTGTAAGCGACTGGGCAAATGTCATGGACATACATCTTGGACAGCAGACCATTACTTGGTGTGACATTGAGGCCCTGTACTCGATGGCAGGTATGTACTCAAGAAGAGTGAATGCTGTCAGTACATGACAAGTTGCCTCCACAATATGTCATTTGGAGTGTGTACACACATATGCTTCCAGTGTTTTGTAAGGTTTGTATACCCCATATTTGTTTTCCTAACATGGGATTCTATATTACACATTCATTGATCATGTTAGGACCACATTACTGGTTGTAAAAGATTGGATGGCTGTAGTATCTAGGCAGAAAGTTTTCAGGGTATGGATTAGTAATTGGTGATCCACCATATCAAATGCCTTGGAGAGATACAAGAAGAGGACTGAGGATATGTTATTGCTATTGCAGTTATGGTTTATGGTATTGGAGAAGGCTAGAAAGGCTGAAGTAGTGCTATGGTGAGGTTGGAAGCCATGCTGGGCATCTGCCATGAGGTTATTCTGAGTTAGGTGATGCATCAATTGTCTATGGATACATTTTTCCATAATTTTTGCAAGTAGGGATAGTATTGCTATTGGCCTTTAATTGGATAACACAGTATATTTTTCAAATAGAAGGAATTCTGGCTTCTGCTATTGTTAGACTGATTAGTATCAAGCTGGGTTAAGCAATGGTATCGACTACTTTTTGTAGATACTTAGCAGGGAGTTGATCAGTAGACAGTTTAGTTGGTTTTAGTTTTTTAATCAAGGTACAGATGAGTGAGGTAGCAACTGGTTGGAATCTAAATGTCAGTTGGTTTCTGGGGGTGCTGCTTTCATAGCAGGGGGAGCTGAGAGGTAGTTGGGTCACTAGGGCTTGAATAATCTCAGTAAAGAAATGGTTAAAACTGTCAGAGACTTCCTCAGAAGGTTTATCAATGGAGGCTACAGGTACTGGGGTGGAAGTTTGTCCAGAATAGAATAGTTTATTTAAACCTGCCCAGAATTTCTGAGGCTTGTTTTGATTTATTTCCTGTAGATTACAGTAGTAGTTTTTTTTGTCTAGTAGAATGGATTTTAGTGATGTTCCTTATTTGCCTATATTTAATGTGATTTTGGAGGTCTTTAATAGTTCGCCATAATGCCCATGTCTTATTTCTGAGGGTGATTCTTAGTTTAGACTCTTTGGAAAGCCATGGTGCAGTTTCTGCCTTAGTTCTTGTTGAACAAATGGGTGCATCAGAATCAAGGATTTCTAGGAATTTGTTGTTATGCGATGGCTTCATCTAAGGGGAGGTGTCTTAAAATTGACCATTTACATGAGTTTAGCTCACTACCATTCCCAGGATTCGAACCATGGCTGTGTCTGCTAAAGATACAACAATCTGAATTTCATCAGAGTGAGCTACTGAGAAACTGCTGTCTTTTTCTTCAATGTTTTCTTTCTAAGTCATTCTTGGTTGCACAATCTGACCTTGTAATTACAACATTGTTGTACAGACATTCCTAGACATACAATACCAGACTAAACACAACCAGTCCACGATTTAGAAATTTATTGCCATGCAGTTACAGTTCCCTTACCTGGAAGACCTGTGGGGAGAATGGTTGTTAACACTACCTGACTGTTTCTACACACATTCACAAAATCCTAGTAGAAATTATGCATACAGCTTACTACCACTGCCAAAAATACAACAATTTGTGTTTCATCAGAGTGAGCTATTGAGAAATAGCTGTCTCTTCTTTCAATGTTTTCTTTCTAAGTCTCTCTTGGTTGTACAATCTGACCTTGTAATTACAACATTCTTATACAGACATTCCTAGACATATTTTTGATATTGCACAGTGTGGAAAAAGTGGTTAACACAACATTACTATTCAGATATTAGATTTTGGTTAATGCAACATTTCATGCTATACAATACCAGCGTAAACACAACCAGTCCAGGATACAGAACTTTATTGCCAGGCAGTTATAGTTTTATTTAAATATGACCTATATGGGACTATTATTGTCATATTGTCTGGTTTATTCAGTACAAACCATGCACATTTTATAGTGCTAGGTGATATTCTACTCCTTTATATTTATTTATTATGACTACTACAAGCAGGATTGTTACTCACCAGCCTTGTGACGCAGCCTTTGCAACCTACTGGCATGGGTTTCCTTGTTACAGACCATTCAGCTGGAGCTGTAATGAAAATAGAGAAACATTTAGGCATACCTATCCATCACATACACAGGCTGGACTTTGGTAAACCGTTATTGCTACGAATACTTACACATTGCTGGGACATCATCCATCTGTCTTGCTTCTTGGACCCACTGTTCCAAGAGCTCCCTCTTCCTCTTTCTCAAGTCGGCATAGTGGTGCCGGACCTGCTCACCAGTCCGTGGGATACCAGTGGCACTGGTGAGATCATGGGCGATACTTTCTCAGGCTTCTGCTTTGTATTGGGAGCCCTAATACACAACTCTGGTTGAGAAACATAAGTTACTTCCTACATAAATATACAAATAAATAAAAATTGTAATGATTACACATACACAATGGAAATGGCTTTGGTGAGGCTCAAACCATGAATGACTCCATGCAAGGCATACAGTCTAACCGCTACACTATTGCACTAATGCTTATGTTGGATGTGTATTGCTATGCAGCTTATCTTGCCGTTTCAGCTGGGCTAAGCATAGCTAAGTAACGGGCACACTTAAACTTTAAAAACTTTATTTAAGTTTTTTACTTTGTACCCTTCAGAATATCCATGCTAATGCTAAACCTGTTATTCTATTTACTTTCTCGGTTTGTAGGGACAATTGTCGCTTATGGCTTTGTCCAGATTTCTTACCCTGACGGGTTGAGAGGTGTGCATTTGATTCTTCATACCCTTCCAAAAATTCATGCTAATACAAAGCCTGTTATTCTATCAACTTTCTAAGTCTGTAATAGCAATATTTAAAAACTGCCCCTATTTTTGGGAATTGTCCCACTTTTATTTATGGCTTTGTCCAGATTTCTTACTCTAAGAGGTTGAGAGGTATGGTAGGGACAATTGTCCCTTATGGCTTTGTCTAGATTTCTTGCCCTGATTGGATGGGAAATGTAACGAGCGATCTCACTCTATTTACATTGCCGTATGGCAATTCTGGTGTGCAGGGGGCACGTGTATTGTGAGAGCACTGCTCTCAGACACACCCCCTACACTCATACTCAGAACCGTGCCCGTTTTACAGCACGGCAGTGCACCTTCATTAATATGCATGGCGCGCTGCCATGCTGTACGGGAACGGTCCCTTCCATGCAGGAATAAGCTATTCCTGCATGGAGGTTTGCTGACTCACCCCCATTGTCATTCTACAGCCACTGCATTTCAACAAATTCTTTCTTTCTTGTTTTTTTTCTTGAATTGCTATTAACCTGTAACTTATGCTACAAGTTAGCACAGAATTTTCTAATTTTAATTCAGTGCCCCGTAGTGATTATATTTTGCGTTTAATATTTTGTCTGTTCTTCGATTTGTGTTGAATGTTGGTATCCCACAATTCTATTGAAGTGTGTAAGGTTACATAATTATGTATGCAAATTTTATGTTAATCAGCATACAGATTTTTGGCCAGTTGTACCTTCTTTTCATGGGTCTTTGTTCAGATTTTTGATGTTTCCAGGTTGAGAGGTATGTGTAGGATGTAAGGAGTGGCGGGGGCTAAAAATATCTCTGTGATTTATTGCTGGAATCATTAGAGACATTATAAATAAAATGTGACTCTTCAAAAATTGCACTAAGAGTATTGTTTTGAAGTCCTAGCTTACTCCATCCAGGTACAAACATCTGAAAAAGATTAATGATATATCTCAGTAGGCTGACAACTGGCAAGTGGAGTTAGCACTTTAAAATTTAAGACTTGAGGAATGCTGCTGAATCCCAAATTTAATTTTTAAAACTGATACATAATAATAACAAAGTCATCAAACCAAACTTTTAATTACATTTTAAAGGATGTTTACCATAAAACATGGAAATAATAATTCTCTAACAGATGCTACTATGTCCATTTTTGAAGCTTTATCTTAAAAAAAAATTGTATCCATAAGACAAGCTTAGAATTGATACAACAAAGGATATATATTTGAAAAAATAATATTGCCTCATATGCGTCCTACCTGCAAATATAGGTAAACCATTATAACTAGATGAAGGAATATTTTCTTACAGAGAATATACCATAATTAAACTATGAAAGACATTCAGAAAACTGCTAGTCCTTGTTTTAAGAATTCTTTCAAATATAAATATAATAATGAAATAGTGACCACCAAGGAGAAAGAATACTTGCCATCACACCTATCACTGTGTCCTACGACTGTCATAGAGAACACACTAGGAAAAAGTAAAGGCAAAATAGAAGGTATGCGCAGGGGATCCACGTAGCAAAAAAGACAAAGAATAACAAGTAGTACCGCAAAAACTGCAACGTGGTGGCTGCTGTTATCAAAGTCCCAATAAAAGAAAATCCTAGTAAGGTGGTACGTCAATCCAATGATACCAAATGATGTAGGCAGTTCACCAAAACAAAAAATATGAATTAAAAATTAAAAAACATGATTCATATATAGAAAACCTCCAAGTATGCACCCCCTACATGTTTTTAATAATGTGGTGAAGGGACAAGCCATTAGGGCATCCCGATTAAATCCTACTGATATAGGATATAAGAAAGAAATTCTGAATTTAGAGAAGAATTTGTTGTCTAGATCATATACTAATAGTGAGATTAGATCAGGTATTACTGAAACAGACAACTTAAGAGATACTAGAGCTTGCCCATATTTTTCAAATCAAGCTAGTTTGACAGCAAGGGAAACCGAACCACGAACACCCATGAAGCTCTAAGTAGCGATGAAGAACATGTTCTAAATAGAGGTCTAACTTTTATTCCCAGTAGAACAAGTGACATCACTGATACTATGATTGATATGAAAATGTTTCTGAGAAATGTGCAATTAAAGTTAGACTTTGGAACAACAAATGCAACTACAGAATATAAGAACATATATAAACCTGTCAGTGTGTACGTACCAGTACTACATCCGGTACTAGATACTTTTATGAAGATGGTAGAACAAGATCTATATAAATACTACCATGATGTAGAGCACAAGTATAAATATAGGAAGAAATATAATTTAACAGTGAAACAGAGACAGGCCTTAAATGCATTGAGAAATAACAACTCCATTATTATTACATCGGCTGATAAAGGGGGGTCCATTGTTATAATGGACACAGAACGATATAAACTCAGTGTTTATGAGATGTTGGGTGATATTAATTACTATAAGAAAATTAGCATGGATGAGGTCATTAGTAGAGTGTTCCGAGTTTTTGATGCTCTAGATGACTTATACAGAAGTTATATTATTGATAAAAATTTTTATAATTTTCTTAGAGTTAATAAACCTCTGATTCCAATATTAAAGTGTCTACCTAAAATCCACAAAAGCTTATCGAAACCACCCCTTAGACCAATTGTCTCAGGACAGGGGTGGCTGACTCAACCTTTATCATTATATATAGAACAAGAACTTAGACCGTTTGTGGATGCAAATGATACTATATTAAAAGACAGTAAACAATTTTTAATTAAATTGTATGAACACATGAGAACAATGGATGATGAATGCCCTTATTATTTAGTTACCTTTGATGTTGTTAGCCTTTTTACAGTAATTCCTAACAACATTGGAGTTGAATGTATTTCAGATTATCTTAGAAAGAATACCTCAATGAATATTGGTAAGATTGATTTACTAACTCTGTTCCTTGAAATAGTCTTAGAAAATAATATCTTTGTTTTTGATGACAATCTGTACCTCCAGACGGATGGCGTAGCTATGGGCACATCTTGTGCCAATAGCTACGCCAACCTGGTTATGGCTACTTGGGAAGATAGTCAGCTGAAAACTAGTCCAGGATACACACAGCATGTCATTTTTTACCAAAGGTTTGTAGATGACCTTTTCTTAATTTGGAGAGGTGACGAAAAACAGTTACTTGAATTTAATGTGTACATTAATAATACATCTAGCTATCTTAAATTCACTATGAATTATTCCAGAGATTATATAGCTTTTTTAGATGTAGACATTTATAGGTTAAGTAATGGCCTGTTAAACACTTCCATACACAGAAAGAGCTGTTATAGGAATACACTGTTGCACAGAACAAGTATGCACCCCCTACATGTTTTTAATAATGTGGTGAAGGGACAAGCCATTAGGGCATCCCGATTAAATCCTACTGATATAGGATATAAGAAAGAAATTCTGAATTTAGAGAAGAATTTGTTGTCTAGATCATATACTAATAGTGAGATTCGATCAGGTATTACTGAAACAGACAACTTAAGAGATACTAGAGCTTGCCCATATTTTTCAAATCAAGCTAGTTTGACAGCAAGGGAAACCGAACCACGAACACCCATGAATCATAATGCAAGAATAAGCATACCTATATTTTACACCAATGATATACATCACATTAGGAACATTGTAGATAAGCACTGGGACATTTTGAAAGTAGACGATGACGTCAGAGAATTGGTAGGTGTCAAACCGAAATATATATACAAAAACAAATCTAACTTGAAAAACCTATTGTGTCACAAAACAGAAACTACCTTTACACAGCACAATTTGAACACCACTATGTGTGGGAATTGTAACCAATGCATATATATTAATAATAATACAACATTTCAACAACCTGTAACAGGTCAAGTTTTTTCTTTTTTTACTGGTACGAATTGTAAATCCACCAATGTTATTTATCTTGCATCCTGCACTGTCTGTTCAGCATTTTACATTGGTAAGACGAACAGACAGTTGAGGAAAAGAATCAGAGAGCATATTTATAAAATGAAGATTGGTGATGTTACTAATGCTTTGGCACGCCATCAGACAGAAACTGACACCACACATACTTTTACTTTTCTTGTTTTGCAGTGCGTCAGAACTAGTTTGAGAGGGGGGGACGTTGATACCTATACATTAGAGACAGAGCTCAGATGGATTGTTAGATGCAGAGCAGACTCAAGCCCTGGCCTGAATGATAAGGTCAGTTTACAACCCATATTAAAGAGACGCAAATTTAATATGAAATGCAAGAAATGAAGTATTGATGTTTTAATAGAGTTAGTTCTATATATACATACATATAAATGTTTTTAACAGTTCAATGTTTTTAAGGAGTGTGTTTTTAAATGATAAGCAGTATAGCCAAATTGTTTAATTATTTAATTGATTAATTATGTTATTAACTTTTGATATATAAGACTGTTATTTGAACATGCTGTTACAGTCTGATGAAGCCGTCTAGGTGAAAGCGCTTACTGCATGCTAATAAAGGACGTTCTGTTTATAGAAGAAGTGTTGGAGGTTTTCTATATATGAATCATGTTTTTTAATTCATATTTTTTGTTTTGGTGAACTGCCTACATCATTTGGTATCATTGGATTGACGTACCACCTTACTAGGATTTTCTTTTATTGGGACTTTGATAACAGCAGCCACCACGTTGCAGTTTTTGCGGTACTACTTGTTACACTAGGAAAAAGGGTCACATTCCACTTAACTAAGCTGATTCATAATTAGAATAGCAAGACCTTAATGTGCTGTCAGGGTAAAGTTAAGTTTTTTTTCTGTATGCTTTATAAGGTGTGACAAACACTGCAAAAATAAACTATCAACAATTTTAAGTCTTAGGCATTCATATCAAATGCCGCGGTGGTGGTGCTGCGGTAGCGTTGTCGCCTCACAGTAAGACGCTGACTGGTTTGACTCTCAGCTAGAGCGTCTTCTGCGTGGAGACGTGTGAATGGGCGTACCTTCGTTGAAGGTTGTTCGTTAGGGCTGGCAACTCAGCACGTAAAAATCAACTGCCAATCATTAGCGGACCGGAGTTCCGCTGTGGCGACCCCTAACCGGGAAAAGCCGAAATACACAACAAAAAGACATTCATATCAAATAAGCAAACAACAAAAAAATCATCAGATTTGGCTAAGAAAATTGCTTTGCTACATAAATACCAATGAAGTATGTTTTTGTTATGGTCTAGCCTTCGGGATGTACTAAATCATGTTTTATTGTAAAACTGTAGCAAATAAGTTGAACACACTGATTCAGATTTAAAAATGATATAATAACGCTTATTGCTTTTATATTACATTTACTGAGCACTTTGAATTTAAAGCATGAATCTTACCAGAAACAGTTTTTATTTCTTCGATTAGTCCTTCCTGTACATCTGGATGTTGTGCAATTAGCATGAATATAAAATAGAGACTCACAGACATTGTATCTGGTGCTGCGATCATCATTTCCAGCAGGCATTGGCAGACATTCTCAGAGGTTAGATCTCCATGGTCCTAGCAAAATTAAAAAAAAAATATCAAGGCTCAGTCTCATTTAAAAGTAGGAATGCAAGCAAGGTACATGTCTGCATCTGAACACATTATAAAGTATGCTATTTTACACATTTCACAAGCATTCAGCATGGGGAATCTCTAAAAAACTAAGGTTAAGGGGATGAATGACATACTTCAGAAAATACTTTCAAAAGTATTGATGGTTTTCAGTTTCTCAAAAAACAACTTTTGTAACATAACACATTAGTATGTTATGCAATCTGTTGCCATCTAAATAGTCAGTGAGACTGTAAAACAGAACGATAAAATTAGCTGAGAATTCAAAGAAAAACAATATCCCTTACTCATATTAGACATTTTCATTTATATCTTAGATTCTTAAAATGAGTCATTACATTTCAGGCAAATACAATATGAACACAATGATATAAAATAATCTCAACAGATATGAATTTTAACATTTCATTGGTTCATAGTTAGTTTCTATGCATGCTGTCAAGGAGACTATTAATGACCCTAAACCAAATTCCCAATTGCATCAAAGCAATGTCTGGTTAAGTGACTTGCTCTAGGTCACAAAATAGTGAAATGGAAGTTAAGGGAATCAAACTTTGTATCACAGGAAGTAACTCATTAACAGCTCATTGCCTTAATCCAATGCACCAACCATCAATCTAATCAGTTGAGCTTCTCTATATTTTCTCTGTGTGGCTGTTATTTGTTTTAGACCAGTCCACAAACAAACAAAAATATATCACTGTCTTCCTGCCTCCCTCATGCTTCCTTATCTTCATCACTAATACCCTCAAACAGCATCTCTGGAATTTACTCATAACCTGTGGATTATGTTCCTCTTTATGGAAGATTTTAAAGAACTTGTAAATCAAGCACAATACTATGGCCTCAGTACAATTCATTTGTTTAAATTATAAGAGAGGGCAAACAAAAAAATGAAAAATATGAAAAATATGATTAATTGCCATCTAAATAGTCAGTGAGCATATGACATATCCTCAGTATCAGATGTGCAATGATGCAAATGTGTTCTGCCCATAGTCATATCCAAAACACCATAGGTTCATAGGTTCATAGGTAGGTACTAGGCTATCTGCCCGAGGGCATTTATAAGCCTAGCCAGAGTGTGTCGGCTTTTGCCACCCCATTGATTAATTAACTGATCCTCCGTCAAGCAGAGCCAATAAAGTGATCCCAGGGATGTATTTTCTGTTACCCATCCACTCGTCAAGGTTTCTCTTGAAGAGTGTTAGTGAGGGGCTCTGCCTGATGTCATTTGGAATTTTGTTCCAAAGCATGGGGAGTCTCTGTGACAGGAATCTATCCCTCCAGCATGTTCCATTTATTGTTGTGGCAAGGTTTAGCTCACTAGAGCATGTGGCTCGCAGTGACTTGGATTTCTTTAGGTGGAGCATGTCCATCAATTCTGAGTTGGACATGACTTTGTAAGTCAGGCAGAGATCACCTCTCCATAAGCGATATGCCACTGAGTACAGCCAGAGTTTTTTCAGTTGGGCTGCATAGGACATATGTTTGAGGCCAGTATTCCTCTTGGTGAGGTACTTTTGTGGTCTTTCCAGCTGTTGGAAGTGTCTTGTGAGGTACATCCCAAACGGGGCATTGTACTCTATGATGGGTCTAATGAGTGACGAGTAGAGGGGCACTATAACCTCTTTATTTCTAGATGTGAACCCTTTAGTAATTAGATGGGCCACATGATTGTCAAAGGAGAGATTACTATCTACCTGGGTCCCCAGATCTCTTATTACCTCTTCTGTATTAAGGGGGCTGCCACCTATGTGGTAATTCGTGGGTGCTTTGTTTTTCCCAAATGGGATGACTATACATTTTTTGGCATTTAGCTTGAGGCCATGACTTTGACACCAGGTGTCTGTCTCAGTAAGGCCCTTTTGGAGGATGTCCGTGTCAGCCGGAGAGTCAATTATGGCTCCCAGTTTGCAGTCATCGGCGAACTTGGTTAGCTATAGTCTGCCTGTGTTTGCCTGTACTTCTGAGAAGTATATGCCGAACAGTAGGGGTCCCAGGACCGAGCCTTGTGGGACACCACGTGTGATTGGTTTAGAGTTGGACCTGGAGCCCGCTATTCTTACCGTGTGAGTTCTGTCTGTAAGCCAGTTGGCAACCCATCTTGTGATGTAGGGGTTTATGTTCAGGCTGGTGAGTTTTTCTGTGGATTCCATGAATCAACAGATGCCACATCCCAAGGCCTAGCATGTCTATTTTGCTTCCCACAAAATGATAGTCAGACATTGGGGAACAGAAAGTAATTTCCATAATCTAAAGCAGGAGAAATATTCTTTATTTCCTGGAAAGCCTTCTGACCATATAGTACTATTAATGAACCTGGGCATTCAGGACTTTAGATTGTCATTTCCTTTACATCACCATGTCAATTTTACATTACATGCTTAAATGAAGTGTATGTGAGAGTAAGTACAGTTATAGAGGATGGATACAAGAAATGACCAGACGGCAATGTGTAAAATCTATAACAATAGTCCTTAAAGGTATTGCTGCCTTCTTAATCTAGAAATGTCAAGTTCAGAGTATATCTAAGATGTGACATTAATATTTTTAGAAGCTTATTTGCAAATGTTACGTAATAAAGCTTCAGAGTAAAATAAAATATGTGAGGGTAGAGAGTTGTCGTTCACAAAGACAACTTCATCGGTAAGAGAGAGAGAGATAGATGCCATTTTAAAGATGTTGCCAGTGATTTAACATTCATAGTTTAACACATTCCTTTTTTGTGACACTTTCAGAATGTCTTACCTGTTGTTTTCATCATTTATGGTATATCTGGTTCTCTTTGTCAGTAGACATTAGGCCTGATCACAGTGAAGTCCTGCCTCATGTGTGACACTTTCAGAATGTCTTGCCTGTTGTTTTCATTATTTATGGTATATCTGGTTCTCTTTGTCAGTAGACATTAGGCCTGAACACAGTGAAGTTCTGTCTCATGGTATCTTTGTCTAATATGCCCACTGGCAAACTGTTTGTAAGTATACAGTCCACTGGAGGAAATGCTCTGCATCACCCTTAAGGTTTCAGCAGCATTCTTTAGGCACTTATAAACAGATTTAAGCCTAGCTTCTTGATTTTTGCCTTCACATCCAAGTAGATGCCAAAGACTGGGGATCTATGATCAAGCCCTGTAGGAATGCCACTAGTGACATTGTTTTATGTTCTTTCAGTGGCACAATGGGTTATCCAGTGGACTATAGGTTAATGTTGAGTTAAGATAGTGTATCAATTATTCCAGCATGACAAATGTTATCAAATGCTTTTGCTTGGTCAAGGAATGCAGTATGATTGGAATCACCTTAATCCACTTTCAGGGCAACTTTTCAAAGTAGTCATCTTGGCTGAATAGACACAATCTTCCTTGCATTAAACTGAAATGATTGAAGTCAAGAGAAAAGAGACTAATAATGTCATTATTGATTAATTTGACAATTATTTATCCCATGGCCTTACAGATGATGTTGGTAAAGATGATATATTGATAGTTTCTGGGGTCCGAGGTAATACCTCCCTTGTGTAAAGGTACCCCAATAGCCATTCCACACTCAGACTTATAACCAAAGGAGAGACTTAGAATGGACAGGTTTAAGTGGACTTGAGCTAGGTGTTCTTTGAGATTGGATAGGGATGGCTGAGAATGTCATCAGGACCCATAGAGTTATTGTTTTTGACTTTGGGGAGGACAGATAGTATGTGACCAATTGAGATTTTAGGCTAGGTGGCATGAGAGAGGATGGAAGAAATGAGGGCTTTAGTAAGTGAAATGAACTGAAGTTTGAACTGATTTTTTTCAGCTACAGTAATAGCAGTGGCTTCCAGATTACAGTAAGAGGATCCATTAGCAGACATCTCTGCAGAGCGCTGCATGTATTTCAAATTTCTGATATAATTAAAAAATGATTTCAGGTTGTCTTTGGTGACAATGGCAACCCTGAATTCATATTGGACCTTGCAGCTGTTATATTATACCACTACTATTTCATGTTATACCTTCTTGTTCAGTGCACATGTAGTGCAACATCTCCTTCCAGTCTGTATACATTTATCTTATAAGATGATATAATTTACATCATGCAGCAATGTATATTTCTTTTTCTTATGTCCTATCTGCATAACCATAAGTATTCTTCTCAGGTACTTTTCTCCTCAGCCTCCAGTGAAAAATGGGCCACATCCCAGATAGACATCCCGAATAGCAAATCATCAGTAAACATGCAAACATAAATAAATAAATAAAGTACATACATACAAACATAATCTTCTCTTGAGAATTCTGTCTGATATCCTTTCAGGAATCTCTCTTGTATTTTATAGCTGAATGTGTGGCTAAGTGTATGGGCTTCATTTATGTTTAAATATGGTTTCCTAACATGTGGTCAAGGTTTATACCATTTCATTGTTATGTGAGTTAGGCCATGAGACCCTAGTTCATATGTGTATTGCTTTTTCTGGTTAAGGATGTCTCCATTCCCAGGGTTGTGTTTATGAGTAGTATTTATATACTGTCCTGAAGCTGTGCAGTAGCATAGCCAGTTGTCTAATAACTGCTTTTTCAGTGATGGTTTAAATAAAAATTAGCTTCTTTTTGTTGTTTTTGGACATTTAGCTTTTCTATTTGTTTTAGTTCTAAGAGGGTGCAGTTCCATAATTTTATAACATGATAAGAGCAAAGTCAGCCATGGCAGAATGATTTGATTGTGTGACAGAGTAGTGTTTTGTTCCTTGATCTGAGTGTTCTGATTGCACTATAAGGTTACATTGTACTGTGTAGAGATGGGCATTTTAGGGCAGTATATTAGCTTGTGGGCTTTAGTGAGAAGTTAAGATAGTATGGAAGTTCAAGCCATTTAAGATCTTTTAGGATATGCATTAGTCTGTCTTTTGGGGTGGGGGTATTTGCAGCAAATTTGCCATTTCTATTGTAGGCCATTTCTAGTTTGCTCTGTAGTATGGAGTTGAGATCATTAAAGATAAGTGATTCATAAGTAGGGATGGGAGTAAGTATGCTTTTACTACCAATTTTCAGGAGTGGTCAGTACAAAAAAAATTTACCCTATAGAGAAAGCCTAGTTTCTGGTTTGTTTCTTTTGATGACTTGAAGGAGGTGGTGATCATATCTGAGATTATCAATGATTACTATTTTGAGAATATTTGTTTGAGTAACACATTCTATTTTGAGTTATTAGATGATATAATGTGGAATGAATGTTTTTGTTTGAGGTAGTTTTTAGGGATTTATAGCATTAGTTTTGCCTTTTTAGGGTTTATGAGTAGGTCTGAGTTATCAAGCCAGGGTTCATTACATAAGAAGGCTTGTTGAGTGAAGTTTTGCAGGGAGGGTAGCATCTGAGCAGAACAGATGAGTGTAGCATCATATTCATATTGTACCATGATTGCTTGTTTGGAGTTTGAGTGTAGATTTTTAATAAAAATATTATAGAGAAGGAATCCTAGAACTGATACCTGGTGGTTGCAGACTGAGAGTGGGAGAAAATTGGAGTGGCCTTGGTACCATTTAACAGCTTGTTTCATATTAAATAGGCACCTGTGAAATCAAGTTATGGTCTGAGCACTGAGTACTGAAGAAGAACATTCATGAAGACGTTGCTGGTGTTTGACTCTATCAAATGCATTTAATAGGTCAAAGAACACAGTTGAGACCAGCTTGCCATTGTTTTTGAACTCAATGATTTTGTTGGTAAAGCTGAGGGAGGGTAGTGGTAGTACTATGATAAGGTTGGAATCCATGTTTAGTGGGAGAAAGGAGGTTCTGGTCAGTTAGGTATTTGATTAGTGGAGTGTATACATTTTTCTATGATCTTAGATGGTGGGAGGATGGCAGTTGGTAAGTAGTTGGTTAGGTCAGCAGAGCTGCCACCATTATATAGCAGTATGATGTATGACATTTTCTAGGTAATAGATCCATATTTTTCTTTTATTTATTTATTGATTACAATGAAGGCAGGTAGTGTTATGGCTTCTGCTGCTATTTTTGGATAGTCTGGTGGCAATTTGGCAGCAGCCAAAGTGCTAGGTTTCAGTTTTTGTAAGCATTTTTTTATCGTTAAGGTGGGGATAGTGTTGAGTATGAACTGTGTATTGCTAACTGGGGTTCTGGGAGAGTAAGAGTTGTTGAAGCATTTTGTTTGGTGAGACACAGCAGTGAGTTTATTAAGGTGGAGTTGAATTTTATTGCTATATTCTCTGGGCTGTTTGTTGCTAAGGATGTCAAGGTTTGCCCTGGTCTGAGGAGTTGTTTTATTGACAGCCAAAAGAGTTTAGGATTGTTTTGATTTATGTTTTATAAGTCTTCAAACTATATTTTTCTGTTTTTAAATATATGTTTTAGCTAAGTTCCTTAGATATCTATAGTCTTTTGAAAATTAACAAATGTTTATTTTTTTTACATGTTTTCCATACATAATCTCTTTTTATTAAGAGTTGATTGGTGTGATTTGTTAGCCAAGGTGCAGGCATTGATCTCTTTTTGTTCTCAGTGGGCCCAGATTGTTAAGTGTGTTTATGATTATTTGATTGAAATAACTGACTGCCTCATCTAGTGGTGGTGTTTTTAGAAGTTCCAGTCATGTTCCTTTACAGTAGAGATAAGTTCTAGATTGAGTTATTTCATTATGGATTTGTTTGTAGGTTATTTGCTGATGAATGCTAAGCTTCGGCCTGATTACATAAGTGGCTATATGGTCTGTGATAGTGTTAGGTAGGGTTCCACTAACATTAATATTATTTGGTTATATGTGAGGATCCAGTCTAGTATTGTTTTCCTGCTTGAGTTTTTGTGTATTCTGGTGCTATCAATTTTTAGTTGAGAGGAAAGGAATAGATTTAGTCCTGGTGAATTTAGGCTTGTTTGTTTCTAGTCACTATTAAGATCATCTAAGTTTACAGTTTCTTTACTTACATTACTGTATAACCATTGCAGAATTTCTTCTTTGTGGCTAGACTGTTTCCGGGAGGGGGGGACATAAAGTTTATTAGGCAAATGGCTTTGCTATTGTTGAGTTTTAGATGGGTGTCTAGAACCTATAGTATTAAACTGTGAGAGGTTATGAGGGCATTTGGTTAGTTCTAATGTATTTTTGAAAATAACTGCCATTCCACTCCCTTGTTTTGGAATTTGTCTAGTCTAATCATATTGGAACCTGGGATCAGACCTGCACTGCCAGTTATTGCTAGCTTTTGTCAGGTTTCCATTGTAACAGTTATGTCAGGACAGTAAAATGATAGGCATGCATAGAGGTCTTGGGTTTTGTTACAGATACTTTGAAAGTTTATGTTAAGCAGCAGGAGTCTGAGCCCTTTTGTTACATTTGGAGACAGAATTGTAGGGGTTCAAGAAATGGTAGTTTGCAGTTCCTGGATCTGGGTGCATGTAACCACTTAAGAATAGCTTGGTGCTTTTGCTTTGGTATGAGTTGTAGTACTTCGGTTTTATCTGCATGTGTGGATAGGAAAGGTGCAATGACTTATTTGTTTTTACATGCTTAAAGGTTAGCATTGCCACCTATCCGTTTTTTTTTTTCATGCTATCTGAAAATCAAACTGATTGTTGGGTATTCCGGAAAACACTGTACAATTCCAGTATTCGGTTTCAAAAAAAGTAACAGAGTATCAGTGTTTGTTAAATTGGCAGATTTATTATTATTTTTTTTTTTTTTACAAAAAGCATAGTAAATCCACAGGAAAAAAGGCATCCTGAGTGGAAAAGAGGATGATCCACCTCTGCTGACATGGTAATGGTGTCATGAAGTGGGTGGGGCATAGGCATGGTTGTGGGAAGTACAAAGGGTGTGGCCTAAGTCCAGTTTTAGTCACAACAAAAGGTGACAACCATATTAAAGATGTATATGTTCAGTAGTTAGTGTGTGTGTATAGTTCAGCGGCTATAGAAGAGAAATGATGAGTTTCAAAAGTTTTGTAGAAGTGCAGGTTAGTGGAATAGTAGCTATATGGCTGTATGTGAGTTTGGAATTTTGTGATCTGAGCCAGAGCAATGAGGAAGCTATGGTAGGTACGTGTGAAATTAAGGCATTTTTGAATGAGAAAGCAGTAGTTGATGGGTCATTTTAGTAGTATATTTATTAGCTATAAGGTAGGTTTGTGAGGATAGGAGGATGCAGTTAGTTGGTAATGGTGTAGTGGTAGGGATGGAGGAGGATTTATTGCATGCCTAGAATTAGTAAAAGAAGGTATTAGTTGTTAAAAGTTTTGGAGATTTATGTGAAAGTAGGATGGTAAAAGTGAAGCCTGCTTTTATGGGTGGGTAGAGTTTTACTGGTGGAGTGATTGGCTAAACAGTGTTTTGGGTTGGGCTAGATGAGTATAAAAGTAAATACAGTGGGGGTGGGTGGGTGGCAATTAGGAGTACGGTAGATGAGCAAAAAGGAAGCCAATCTGGTGGTCACCTGCCATTAACAAACTCTACAACAGAAGGAAGAAACTGTTGCAAAAGAAAGTAAAATCCCATGAGTGGAGAAGCTCCCTGGTCAGCCTCAGTAAGAAGCTGAGATCCCTTATAAGATCCTCCAAAGCTAGCTACAAAAACAAAATTGCCACTGATTCTAAGGGCAACCACAAAGCATTCTATAGCTATGTCAAGAATCTCAATGGCAACTGCTCTGAGTTACAGCACAATGGCATGAAAATTACAGAACCAACTGATATTGCCAACATCTTGGCAGGTAGGTTCTGTGCTAACCTTAACACCCTCTCACCCCCTAAAGGGCCCATATCTATACAGGAAGAATGCAGTGTCCCTTTAATTACATCTATGCAGGTAAAAGCTGCACTCTCTAAAACCAAAAACACAGCATCCATGGGACTGGACAACATCCCAGGCTGTGTTTTACACAAACTTTAGAATGAACTGGCTCCCCACCTAAGCACCATGTTCAATCATAGTCTCACGTCAGGCTTTGTGCCCACTGAATGGCGCACAGCAACAGTTATCCCACTTCACAAAGGGGGAGCCACCACTGATCCTGGGAAATATTGCACTATTAGCCTGACGAGCCTGGTCTGCAAGACCATGGAATGTATCATATTGGAACTCATAAACAAAGACATTGGTAACCTCCAAACTCTGGACCCCACCCAGTTCAGGTTTGTGAAAGGCAGATCATGCCTTCTGAACCTGATCGACTTCTTGAGGCAGTCACCAAAGCCATAGATGAGGGTAAGGTGATACACACAGTCTATCTTGCCCTCACCAAGGTTTTGACACCATCCCCCATTCTGGAATTATAGCTAAATTCACTAAACTAGGTATAAATACATATGTCACAAGATGGATTGCCAACTGGCTCACTGATGGAACCCACACTGTAAAAGTTGCAGACTCCAAATCTGACTTCAAACCAGTGACAAGTGGAGTACCACAGGGTTCAGTATTGGGACCTCTCCTGTTTGGTATCTACTTCCCTGAAGTACAGGCTAACACAGAAGGCCTCTGGCTAATGAAGTTCCCAGATGACTGCAAACTAGGAGCCATAGTTGAGTCCCCAAATGGTGTGGACATTCTACAGAAGGGCCTCACTGAGACAAATGCCTGGTGTCAGAGGCATGGCCTCAAGCTCAATGCCAAAAAGTGCATTGTCATCCCTTTTGGTAAACTCTGTACCCATGAATTACCACATAAATGGCAGTCTACTTAACACCGAATGTGTGATAAGAGACCTTGGGATCCAAGTGGACAGTAGTCTCTCCTTTGATAATCACATCACCACAGCAGTCAGGAAATCCTTCTAGGTGGCACACCTCATCACAAAAGGGTTCTCATCCAGGAAACAACAGGTTATTGTTCCCCTCTACTCGGCACTCATTAGACCCATTATAGAGTACAATGCCCCTTTTGGAATGTACCTCACAAGACATCTGCAGCAGCTGGAAAGGCCACAGAAGTACCTCACAAATAGGATTACTGGCCTCAAACAGATGCCCTACACTGACCGTCTAAAAAAACTCCAGCTTTACTCTGTAGAATATCACAGACTCCGAGGAGATCTCTGCCTAACATATTAAGCTATGTTAAACCCAGAGCTGTTGGACATGCTACACCTAAAGAAATCCCAATCTCTCTGAGCTACACGCTCTAGGGACCTAATCCTTGTCACCACAATAAACAGGACATGTTGGAGGGATAGAATCCTGTCCCAGAGACTTCCCATACTCTGGAACAAGCTACCCATCTATGTCAAGCAAAGTTCCTCATTAGCACTCTTCAAGAAAAATCTTGATGAGTGGATGGGAACTAGGAAATACACCCTGGGGATCACTTCTGTGGCTCTGCTCGACAGGGGCACAGGAAATTAACTTTCTTGTGTGGCGTAAGCCAGAGAACCTTGTTGGCTAGGCTTACTTAGGCCCTTGGGCCGATAGCCTAGTACCTGCCTATGAACCTATGGATCCCAAGCATAGCAAGCGCTGAATGGAGTAGGAAGAAATCCACAGTGAGGGGATCTTTTAGCTTCAAAAGCTATCAGTAATCTGCAGATTAATGCAGGTAAGGAGAAGAACAGTGTACAGCCATTTAATCCTTTTTACCAGAGAAAAAGCTGGTTTTAAAATCACTGTGTATATATGTGGGATGTTATTTGTTATGTATTTACTTTTGAAAGCTAAAATGTGATGGAATGACAAAGTATCTACAAGACAAAGGGGGATTAATTAGGCAGAAATATGAATCCCTGTGCTAGTCTTGTACATATTATACTGGGGGCATGTACAGTGACTATACTAAATAAAATAAACAAACTTTATTAGTCAATCAGAATACCAAACATGTCTTTACACGTGGGTTGAGCCCAATGAAAACTGCATTCAGAATTCCAAGGATATGTATTTATACATGGGGAGTGCAGCTTTTAGATAAAGCAGTAATGCATAGATTTATAAAACATAACTAAAAATTGGAGTATCATGAGGTATTTTTTGAGATGGTATTACAGAGAATTATGATGGAGTCTCCTGTGATAGCAAGCTCATTATGTGTTTGAGAGATGGAAGGAAAGCTCTAGATATGTTGAGAACACATAGCAAATGGAATACAATCTGAGACCTGACCATAATCATTGCAGTGCATGAAGATTTACCTGTTGCCATGCAATATAAAATGAGTAGAGCAAAGTATAGGAGTGTTCAGTGTGTCATCATTTGGAAAGCTCTATTACATTTACCACTGATACAAAGAGAAAAGCAGCAAGAAGAGCATACAGTTTTAAAAGCTGTTAATCACTTCATTCAGCTTTCAAAAAGAACAAAAAAATGAAATTCATTAAAAGTTCTAGCTTGAACTGTATGGCTTGTGATAGAAATGGCTTTCCAGCTCAATGTGCCCATTTCTGTTTCAGGAGCATGCTATTTACAACAAGGTATGGCCTCATAATTGGTTAATTTGCAAGTTTCCTGAATGGCCTTTCAGCTCACTGTGCCCATAGTTTACTTTATTCACATTATAGCACATATGTCTTAGGCCCTGGTGTTTAGTATATCATCTACCCTGAGCCCTGTTACACTGTTGGTGCCATTATGGTACTTTATAGAGTCATCTTTTATGGTTTAGCAGTTCCCCCACTCCACCCTCCTTATTTAGTGTGTGTGCTGTTACAGCACTTATCCCTGGTGACCAGTGGATCCCCCAACCCCCCAATCCCTGTGCTATTGTTGGTGTCATTATGGTACTTTAGAATGTACCTGATGGTTGCCTCCCATCTCCACTTTGCTGGTTTATGCCTCAGGGCACTCTACTGTATCCCACATCCCCCATCACTGTTGAAGTTTTGGTGCCATCATGACACTTAAAGCATTCCTTGATGTCTATTTTATCCCTCCAGTCCTTGTAGTAATGTTAGTACTCATACAGCACTTTGAATTGGTGTCTAGTGTGGGTTCATATTATATGATCGAATGCTAGACATAGTGAACGATATATTATCGAACCCAAATGCACAAAACCACAAAATGTGGAAGAAACGGATCAGCTAATTTTTTCCCAAGAAAAAAAAAATGTACAGGCAACATAAAGTGGGGGGCTTCGCCCCCCACACCTCCATGTTAAATATACCAACTCTGAGATTGCACCATAGTGAAGAAAGCGGCAAAGTCCAGAGAATGGCCCAGTGAATTTTTCCCTGAGAAAAAAAATTGTCGATCCGTTCCTTCGATATTCTGTGGATTCGTGCATTTGGGTGTGACAAATGAGCATTCTCTATTTCTAGCATTCGATCATGTAATGGGAACCCATCTAGTGTATTCCTGCCACCCCTGTCCCTGTAGTAAGAGTAATGCTTGTATGCTACTGTATCACATCCCCCTGACCATGTTGTTGCAGCTGCGCTGCTATGGCAATTTGTACCATCCTCCTTGGTGTTAGGTGGTTACCCTTTTCTCCCATCCCCATTTTGATGTTGTTGCCATTATGGCACTTTTAAATAAGCCTAGTGTTGGCCGAGTGCTTTCTTGAATCACTCAGCTGTCTGGATGACTTCCTGGGGACAGTTCCAGGAGATAGGAAATGGCTGATTAACATATATCTCTCCCACCAGAATGCCTAATTAGTGTTCAGCATAGGCGTAGGGTGGCTCTTTGTGGTGTTGTATAACTTCATGTTGGAAGATTGTGTTGTACCATGTAAGGTTGCTTGCTGAATTAAAAAAAAGGATACTGTAACATATATACAGCCATGTACATGTCACAATACCTTTATGAATTTATCCTTGTGTCTTTTTCTTTTGAGTACATGTGAATGCACAGTTTAAAGAACTAAATTAAGCTGTCATTCTGTAGTAGCTGATGTCAGCTGCCAATGCCCTAGTCTGGCAACAGAGCTTAGCAGCAGTAAGAGGTGCGTAAGAAAACCATATTAACTATATTTCTGATACACATATATATATATATATGTGTAGATAGATAGAAAGACAGATAGATGTGTGAGTGTGCGTGTCTGTGCTTCATATGTGTATGTATGGATACAGTAGTTCCTTATATATTACAGAACCTCCCACCCCCTGCAAATTATATATACCAACTCCGAGATTGCACTACAGTGAGGAAAAGGGTAAATTTGCCAATCTGCATTGTACCATGATCTCCATTAAAAAGCTTAGGATTTTCAAAAACTCTATCATATGTCTCGACCATATGAATTTCAAGTTTCTGAAAACTCAATCAACTGATAGGGAGCCATATATATATATATATATATATATATATATAGATATATATATATATATATATATATATATATATATATATATATATATATATATGTATATATATATATATATATATATATATATATATATATATATATATATATGTGTGCGTGTATATGTATATAAAAACTCAATCAACTGATAGGGATCCATATATATGTGCATATATATATATCTATATATATATATATATATATATATATATATATATATATCATAAACAAAATAAACCAGGTGCTCCAAGGGACCAGAACTTGTATCCACAAAGCATTTATTGTCTTACAGCTTAAAAAAGTTTAAACACAAACTGCTGTTGTAAAAAATCAAACAGGTTTAGCACTTTTGACTTACAAGTAAACAACACCATCAAACCATTGCCAAGTCCTGCATTTAAAGCTACATACTCAGCTAGGATTCACTTATTTTATTCATGATATTTTATTCATGATGTTTTATTTTGCAACCATTTACTACACATATTTATTCAAAGTGAATGCTGGCTGAGTATGTAGCTTTAAATGCAGGACTTGGCTTCATGACTTGTTTTCAGTTAAGGATGTTTTTTTGGTTATTAAAGCCTAGCTGCTCTAAATGCAATGGTTCTGATCTTTTACTTATAAGACAAAAGCGCTAAACCTGTTTGATTTTTTTACAACAGCAGTTTGTTTTTAAACTTTTTTAAGCTGTAAGACAATAAACGCTTTGTGGATACAAGTTCTGGTCCCTTGGAGCACCTCAAGAAAGAACAAAACACAAAAAGGAAAACTAATGATAATAGTACATTCAACAAACTAGAGTAAAGTGAGTGGAGTTGTGTTACAGTGATAGCATTTTCGTGAGGTTGTTGGTTTAAGGAATGTGAGTGTGTTTTTATATTTAATGCTGAAAGTTTTCAGTATTCTGAAACGTTCTAAATTAGGAGGTGGAAGTTCATGTGCAAGTGTTTGCAGGTTAGGATTAGAGTAAAGGCTACGGAAAGGGATAGATTCAGAGTAATATACATTTTGTTGGTGTTTTTGTTGGGTTGGGAGTGTGTGAGTGCTTCATGGTTAGGGATATAAAAGGCTTAAGATAAAGATGTATTTCCTTGTGTGTGTGTGTGTGTGTGTGTGTGTGTGTGTGTGTGTGTGTGTGTGTGTGTGTGTGTGTGTGTGTGTGTGTGTATGTATGTGTGTGTGTGTGTGTGTGTGTGTGTGTGTGTGTGTGTGTGTGTGTGTGTGTGTATGTATATGTGAGCATGTGTTGCTGTGTATGGTGTGTTTCTGACTGTCTCTTATAGTGGCTGTGGTATGTAAAGGGTTTTTTAAGGTAAGTTGCAAGGTTGGGGCTGGTGCAGGTGAAGTCATAGGGTTAGCATGCACTAGTAAGGTGGGATGGGGGTGGTACATCATTGGAATAATGCCACATACCCATATATTGTGAAAAAAAACAGAATATGACTAGTATAGTTGTAGTCCAGTCAGATTATAGCATATATTTAAACTAAAATTGTGAACATTACAAAATTATTTATGCCTTTTGGCCCACTATTATAAATATTTTGGGTATCAGTTGTCATTATTTTGCTATTATGGTAATATTTTATTTCTTGTTTTCATCTATACTGAAAATATTTTGTAGTAAATAGGGGAGTAGCCTTTTCTCTGTTTTAGTATAAGCATTGACATTACCTGGGCAAATATTAAATCTGTTGCAAAATCCGTATCCTCTTCCAGTTTCTCTGATTCAGCAATGCTTTGCCTTTTCTTCATGATGAGATTCTTCATTGACATTCTCAACTCCTGACTAAAACAAGGGCACATTATTTTGAAAACACATTACATCAGTTTACAGTCATTTGTTATTCTTAAGCATATCAAACTAATTTGTTTTTCAATATATTCTATGGAATATATATATATATATATATATATATATATATATATATTTATATATTTTTTCAAATTTCATACCTTCAGAAAATTCATACTGATGTAAAGCCTGTTATTCCATCAACTTTCTAAGTTTGTAAGAGCAATATTTAAAAAGTGTCCTTATTTTTGGGCCTTTGTCCCCCCATTATTTATAGCTTTGTCCAGATGCCTTGCTATAACAGGTTGAGAGGTATGTGCACCAACATCACAGAAAGACCTCTCCTGGGGATGATGCCTAGTGTTATATCAGCTGGAATGAGTAGCCATCAAACAAATGCCATGAAGATGTAAAAATCATGCAGCTCAGTCTCAGTCCTTTGCAGTGAATATGCCACACACAGTCTTTTTACCTGATAATGAGCATGTCACATTCATTCTCATTTCTGAACAGTAAACATGCTACACACAATCTCTTCTCTGTAAGTGAACATATCACACAAATTGTCATTTTGTGGCAGTGAGCATGCCACACACATTCTCAATCCCAGAAAGATTTTCAGGGAGTACTCTGCCATGAAGCACACATGGCACAAAAACACAAAAGTGTGGAACACAGAACCAGATGGCAATGATCAATATACAGAAGAGTCCACATAACAGCCATACCTACAAGAATCATTCCACATAGTAACTGTAGTAGTGCAGTATGAGGAAAAAAAATAGAGTACAGTGGCTATATATAGGACTAACATAGAGTAATTTGGGTAACAACTCAAGGTCTACAACTCCAGGGTGGAGTCATCTATCTAAAATAAAATTGTTTTGTTTAAAATGGTTTTGTTACATTCAGCTCTAGTTCATTTTAGTAACCTTATGTGGTGAACATAACAAAGACTGAAAGCAGTAGTATTTATTTTAAGCTTAAATAAAAAGTACATACAGGGCATGGACCAGTGATGCTGTCAGTAGATGAGACACTTTTCAGGAATTTATTTATTTATTTGTTTGTTTGTTTAAAGTAAAGAAACACAGCAGCATTACTTTAAACTAAAATAAATTGTTTACAGAGTCCTTATTCATGTAACCTCTGCTGAGCACTTTATATGAGAATGCTGTACATATGACTAATCAATTTGCAGATTTTCTCTTCTTTCAAAGAGCAGAAAACCCATGAACTTTAAATGGTGCCATAAAGTCAAACAGATGGCTGCACAGAAAAACATCAGCTGTAGCCTTTGGTAGCATGAGGTAGTTTTTCAAATCCTGGCAGGCAACCACATATGGAAGTGGACAGTTTTGCAGCAAGGGGGGGTATTTTGATTTGGCTGGTCAGCCACTTTGTGTTTGTGTTTGGTGTAAAACCATGATAACATACAATTACTGGGATCATTGTTTTATTATATTTTAATTGCAGTCAGGTTTGGACACTTGAGATGTACTGGAAACAAGGCAGGTATTATTGTTTTTGAGAGGGTGCTGCTTGTGGATCAAAATGCTAGTAATTGTTTAAGCACTATTCTGGGCTGGTTTCTGCAAGGCCAATGAAATGTGTCTGAAGCCAGTTGAAATGCTTTGTTGTGGCTACTGTTTGTGTGAAACAAAGATGAAATAACTATAGCCATTATTTTTTTATCAAAGTCAATTAGATGTCTAAGGTACACACAGTCTACAAAGTGAAATAGCTGCTGAGTGGGGGAGGGGCTTTCTGTGGATGAAAGTAGCTTACCCTCTTGCTTGATCATTTTAAACAGTCTGTGATTTTAGGATTTGTGTGTGTAAATGCAAAATATTTTACGGTAACTACTGTATGCTTATGTGAAACAAACTTAAAATACTTTACCTTGTCTATTATTATTGTTGTTGTTATCCGTTAATGATGTACCCATTCAACAGTATAGAAATAATTACTGAGGACAGGGGATATCAATTAATAAAACTAATTGTTGTTGCTTGTGAAACATTCTGAGCTATCTTTGGAAGAACCAGTGTTTGTATTTGTGTGAAGTAAGTTGAAATGCTTTATTATAGCTATTGTGTGTTGGTGTGAAATAGACTTGAAATATATTACAGTGACCATTATTATTATTGTTATTTTCTACTACCACTACTACACTGAGATATTTCAAGTGTACACTGTTAACAGTATGACTACAATTTATGGGCACAGGGTTTGTCTGTTGAAGATGACAGAGTGCTGTCATTTACACATTACTCCGAGATGGTGTTGCATGACTAATGTGATTTGTTTCAAAAATGTTGGTATTTTCCAGTGAATACTGCTTAAGCAAAACAAAGCTGAAATACTTCATTGTGACTACTCTTTTAGCAAAATAAGGCTTTTGAAATTTACACAGTCAGTAAAATAAATTTCATTACTGGGTGGTGTTGCCCTGACTATGGATAAAACAAACTTGTACTCTTTTGCTTAATCTAAACAGCCACTAATCTGGCCCATGGTTGGAAAACTGTACAGAGCCCAAAGTATATGATCCACCACTGGACACAAATAAATGCATTGTGCTGGGAGATACAAGCAACTATAGCAAGGTATGCCTGCTTAGTTAGCAATTTACAGCCCAGCCATGTGGGAATGTACATTTTAGGGGAAATTAGGCTCACAGCAGTTACATCCAGTGGGATATCATGATGAAGGCAGAACATGGTGGCACACCAAATGAAAAATGATGCATAAAACATATATGCACATATCCTTTGCTGTAGGGCCGTGCAACACAGGAGACTTTACTCAGCCCTCATGAGGCCAGTCATTGAGTATAATGCCCTTTTTGCCATGTATCTGTCCATACACATGCAATAACTGGAACATCCTCAGTAGTATCTTACTAAAAGGATGCAAGGTCTAAAAAACATGTCTTAAGTAGTCAGAATTAAAGCCCTGTCACTATGCTAAGTATCTTACAGACTTTTAAGAGGTGGCCTATGTCTGACATACAAGGCATTCTTCAACCCAATGCTGATGGATTTACTGCACATCATCAAGTCAAATAGCAGCAGAAAAACTTGGTTTAAGGATCTAACCCTCTTCTACAACATCAACAATATGGTTTGATGGGACAGGTATGTCTTACAGAGGATACCTCTGCTTGGGAACAGATTCCCCATCCACATAAAGTAATGCTTATCCCTGTTCATATTCAAATGTAACCTGGATTTATGTATAAGAAACACACAATGTACCCCAGAATTTCCCCCTGTACTACTAATGGACACAGGCAGCTCCTAAATGCTTCATCTCATGCATGGCTCCCCTCAAATTATGTATGATATGATCCTAATTATTATCATTATGGGTAATATATAATTATCATCTATGGGATGGGTAAGGCCAATCTCTAATAAAATGGGATAGGAAAACTGGCTAGGCTTAAAATGACCCACAAAGCAGCTAGGTTAGTACTTTCCTATGAACCTGAAAGACCAGGAATGCATACCAGGAAGAAAAATAAGAAACAAACATATCTCATAGGCAATACCTGCATAGACACTAGAAGCAGAACACACATATGCATACAACACTTACATTTTACAGATAGGTGCTTTTGTCCAGTACATAGCTTTACCCTCCCTCAGTGTCCATGCCTAGAGATAAAACCATGATGGCCCAAATAATCACCATCCAAGTGAGCCTCCAAAGAGTCCACCTCATAAGTTTTCATGTTCTCCACTGTTAGAGGTGCCCGCCATATAAAAGACTGATGCACAGTCAGTTAAAAAGCAGTACTTAGTCATGCCAGATGAAAAACACACTTCTCCAACAACTCAACTTCAAAGACTGAAATAACTGTTTTTGCAGGGACCAAGTACAATATCTTATGTATCTCTAACTTATTAATTTTAAGATCATACAACAGTGGGGAAAGCAAACTCCCTAATAAAGTTTACATTAGTTTCCGCAAACAGTGTTCTCACTGGAGCTACCAATGTATCATTTGATCTGCTATAAAGTATAACATAAACTAATTGCGCTGGGGTAGTCACAACCTGATTAAATTGACAAGAGTCCATCTTGTTTCAGAGGCATCATGGAGTAAAATGTATGCTTTAGTGGAGTGTGGTGAATTCAGCCCAGAAAACTTGGTTGATCACCTGTTGACAAAGCTGGAGATCTGAAACACCAGTGGTGATCATCCATTAGAGCTTCTCCAACCCACCAGACAGAGCATACACACCTCACCAGTCTTTCAGACACTAAGCCTACTGCTACAGCTGTGACACCTCATTTCAGAGATGTGAGACAACTTGCTTAATACTGATCTCTTCCTCAGTCTGCAAAGTTTCCACCATTTCCCTTTTTGACTTCTGGTACTGTGCCTGGCAGTCAGTTCTATGCAATCTAAAGGATGAAGAAACAACTTTGCTGAGTATGTGCAGTAAGCAACAAGCATGCAATGTTCTGATGGATATTAAACTAACAAACCTGCAGAACAGCAGCATGTAAGACAAGCACATAAACACTGTACTAGGGGGACAACACGAATGGCAATGTGTGACACAAATGCACAGTACACACACACACACACACACACACACACACACACACACACACACACACACATGCGTGCATGCACACACACACACACACACACACACACACACACACACACACACACACACACACACACACACACACACAAGCAAAGACATACACAAATTATATATATGACTGACCAGCAATAACATAAATGTAACAATGATGGGCTCACCACCCACACAATGTTATGGAACAGCATCCATTGCCCATATGAGTGCCATGCACAGCACAGGCATGCAGCCACACATGCTGAAGAGAGCATTAAGAAGACAGGTGTATAGCCCCATTGTTTAGTGACCAATTATAGGTAACCATGAGTCATATGCCATGATAGTCACAATGGAGAGATATGGACATAATGCCGTGCTTGAAACATTTGTATGTATGTATGTATGTATGTATGTATGTATGTACGTATAAAGCTTTATGTGGCATGACACTAATGTATGCATTCCATACACCATATGTGATGATGCAAGTACAAAAAATTGGCCATCCTATGTTGATGAATGGCACAAAGAATACCACACACAAGACAGATGAATGAGGTTCTACAATTGCACACACTCTTGACATGTACAAAGCAACATGTGCTGACAGTCATATGTAGAGCAAGCTACACATATATCCCTAGAACATCTCTAACTGGTTATCATATGTTGCCCCTTTCTGTACAGCATTTAGATAGCAATAAACATTATTGTTGTACTATGGTCCTACATCAGTTTGTAAAGTGAACAATAATAAAAGGAGTGCCCCACATCTGAACTACAACAGCAGTACTAATGGAGCAAAACATAACCCCCCCCCAAGTCTGTTAATATCCAAAGGCACCAGTTCATCACTTGAACAGATCATGTTGAATGGACAAGCATGGCTGACAATGATAGCCCCTAGCCAAGAGGCACATGTATGACAACAAATGCAGTTCAACCAAGCAGCACACATTTTACACACACACACACACACACACACACACACACACACACACACACACACACACACACACACACACACACACACACACACACAGTTAACCTGTATGAATATCATACATGTCACCAGATGTGCATGTTATACTCAGCCACATGATAGTTAGGAGAGGTACTGTGTCCTTCCCTTGCAAGCCATGCCCTATGGGAATACAGCATACTGATGTACCACATCCACAACTTGCATTCTGGGAGTACCATGCATGGATGCAACAATTTGTGTTCCGTGAGAACAATTGGTGCATATAAAGCACAGCCCATAAGATCATACATTGATGTTACAACACTCAACTGTAAGAATATGTAAAACATATTAAACACATCCACAACATTTACATCAAATGTGCAGCATCCAAACACTGCAATTAGGCAACATGAAAGTCACATTACCAATGAGTACAACATGCACAACATATATATATATATATATATATATACTGCTCACAGATGTAGCAAGTTGTGCACTGCAGAGACACTGGGGCAGATTAGGCACAGAAACAACATGAACATCAGAGCCACCACGCACAGGCATTGCAAGCTGCCTGTTATGGAAACCTGGGACACACATTAGACATATGTCCAATAAACACTACATAGATGTTATGTCTAGATGTAAAAAACATGCTATGAGAATGTGTTGAGTACATTGGGAAGCTACAAAGTACCCGGGCATAATGGGCAGGTGTCATAGCAGTGCACTATGGCAACACAGTGGGCACTTGAGGCACAGCCATGGCATGTACTATGGGGGCACAGTGCATGGATTTTGCAAGATGAATGCTTTGGGACAAGGTGCACATTAGTCACATTCATACCCACTCCAGCTGAGGTATCACTCATATTAAACAGAACTACAAGATATGTACTCACTGGGGTCTGTTGGAGTTACTGCTCTAAATAAGATTTCCTGCACTACAAGCCAGGAGTGCTGTGCTGAATAAAGCAGTAAACAATATCATCAGGCTTTATAGTTCTTAGATAGTTACTCATTGATATGCTTGTAACAGATGGCACTGAACAGCATTTAACATGCATTGCAGAGTCTCTGTGTTTGAAGTCTGGGAATTAAAAACTACATATGCTGGGGGCTCTATTTATGGAGGTATGCTGGTTTCAGCAGTTATGGCATATCTTACGCCAGCCATAATTGAGTGTGACTGCTAACCGATGAGTCAATTGTCTCTACATAGCTTGTCATAATTGGTGTTTAGCATGTCCTAAAAACAGGCAAGTTGTTTTGGTTTCCCAATATGGTAGGAACATTCCACCATACCTTCCCTGTTCTGCATGTCCTGCTGTCCTCAATTCAAAAATCTGAATAAACAAAATAATAACTGTGCTATAATCATATGGTAATTCTCATACATTCACTTACTCTTGGTTGCCAGAGCTGTCCTTTGTGTTTAATACATCTTGCACTGACAAGTACACATGCACCAACATGTGCTACTGAGCAGCACATGGGTGGCAAGTAAAGAACTGTAGCATACCAGATGGTATTTTGTATTACTACCTGCACCCAGAATTTGCACCAGAGCTGTCTGTTGTGTTTAATACACCATGCATTGACATGTACGCATTCACTGGCACATGCTACTGAGCAGTACACAAGTGGCATGTAAAGAACTGTAGCATAGCTGCACCCAGAATTTGAAATGCTGCTGGAAATGCCAGGCAAGCTGTAATGTCATATAACTGACATGCCAGTTTTTCTAACATTATGCATGCATGTATGTACATTACACTAACGTGGAGACTGGCACATATAGGCATCTTCACTAGAAGAAATACAAAGTGCAATAAGTAATATGAAGTCAGAGAAAACAGGAGGCTCTGACAAAGTCAAAGAAGACATGACTGAGGTTCTGTGTGAGTTATGGAAAAATGGCTCCTGTGGGTAATCATCACACTGTGGAAAAAGAAGTATATAACAGAGAATAAGCATTCCTGTGCCAGTGTCCAAAAACAAAGGAAATATTCACAACTGTGAGTGGTACAGAGGAATCAAGCGCTTGTCCTATTAAATGAAAATTTTGGTGATAAAAACAGAGAGTAGTAGAAGGTAAGATATGAAATGAGCAGTTCAAATTCAGGGTGCAGCACAAACAATTTGATGTTTGCAGTAATAAAGACAGTGGAGAAGAAGCTGGAGATGAGTAACGAGTTAAACTGGCCATTCCGAGAAATGGAGAAAGCATATGACAAGGTCCCAAGAAAGCTGATTTGAACAGTCCTGTGATGGTTTAATGTGCAAGAAACATTGGTAGTATTAATACAGGCTACATATAAACACCCGGAGACACAAGTACAGACAGTGTTTGGACACAGAGAAGGGCTTCCTTTAGTACCTGCTATGTATTAGTGCTCAGCTCAGAGTCCACTTCTGTTCATACTGGTGATGCAACATTAGCAAACAGGTCGGAGTGGACAGATCAGCAATGCAGCTGAATGCAGATGATGTGTCATTACAAGCAGAATCTGATCAGGAACTTAAGAAAATGGTAGGAGACCGGAATTCAAATATGGAGGTATATGAGATAAAAGTGAAAACAGGCCAGACTGTGGTCCTATCAGCAAATGGGGGAAATCATAAGCTAAAAATTGAGACAGAAGAGAAATTTTGAAACAGGTCAATAGCTGCCAATATCTCAGTGGTTCAGGAGAAGAGAAATGTAAATAAGGAGGTCAAAGCTAGAATCGGGCGTGCTGCAACCAAGTGACATGAAGTGTCAGGACAGTATGGGACACAAGAATGTCAAGCCGAAAAGTAAAGTGTACACAACTGTGATGTGACTAGTGTTTTTTTTTAAACAAGAAACTTCTTAATTGAATTATCACTAATGACACAATCATATATTTATATAAATGAAAACAAAACAGTGTAAGAAACTTCTCTGTGTAGAAGATTTTCAGTTTCGACTGGAAACAGACTGCCTGCCTTGCTTGGATTACTTTTGAATACTTAGTAATTCTGAACAATTATACAGTTTTTATTTTTTTTTTTACTTAAGACGAGTTTACGTTCACTATTTCTACTACTTTTGTGTGATCTGATTAATATACAGTGATTAACTAGAGATATATGGACTGAAAATCTTCCACACAGAGAATTTTCTTACACTGTTTTGTTTTTGGACCCACTACACTTGTTTAGTGTATTGTTTTGAGACTTTGGGGATACCAAGGAGATTACTTGTTTTTTTTTAATATAAATGAAAACAAAAAACAAACCATAGTGACATGTTTTCTGTTGCAAACATTATACATCACCTATAATCTTCTATATAGTCATTGTCAGTAAAATATTTACTTTATTTATTTTATTTTATTTTACATTTGTTATATTACATAAATCATTCAATCCCTGCTTTCCCTTAAACCTCATTCCTCCACCAAAACATTCTGTGTGTATTGTTCCCACAATTCCCAGTTTTTCTTTGTAATTTGCTCCAACCCTTTCAAAAGATCCTACTCCCTGTTCTTTTGTCTCTGTTACTATATTCACTACTTCTACTATGGTTGGTTTAGACTTTGATTTCCATCTTCTATAATTGTTTTTTGGCAGTCACTAGAATTAAACTCAGCAAGGCCTTATTCTGTCAAGGCAGTTCCAATTATGTATCACAGATCAAAAAAATAACTTCTTTGGTTACACCAATTTGCTCACTCTGTATTTATGACAGAGTAGATTGCAGGGACTTTTTAAAGTCTGTTAACTCTTTACACTCCATAAAATGCAGCAGCATTACAATTACCACTTTCTTCCCATCACACCTTCAACATTTGTCAATTATCTGAGGAAAAATTCTTTGGAGTCTGCTTAGAGTATAAAAATATCTGTGCAAACACTTCCAAGCAAAGATTCCTAAATTTTCTAGAGTCTGTTGCATATTTGGGAGCTATACATATATCCCCTTATTGTTTCTTTGTGAATTTCTTATCCACTCTCTCTCTTCCCAATCCTTTCTAGCCTCCTCTGACTGATTCCTATAGTTGTGATGTAACCAGTGTTGGTGTATGGCACAGAAACTTGTTTGAGAAGGCAGAACAGTTGAGAGAGCTTAAGGTGGCTGAGATAAAGTGTTTGACATAGGTGGTAGGATTTACACTGTGGAACAAAGAGAAAAGGATGTCAGAGAAGAAACCATATTACCTCAATTTGTAGAGATGGCCAAGGAGAAAAGATTATGGTGGTGGTTCAGTCATATCTGCAGTTGATTTGCTAAAGTAAATTTGTGATAGAGAGGAGGAAGACAAGAGCAAGAGGATGCCCAGGCACAAGATGGATGAGAGAAGACCTGTGACAGATAAGCCCACCTCCAGCACAAGGTGAGCTAGGTTGCAGCCTAGAGCCTGGTGCTGGCAAGGGAACCCATAAATGTTACAGAAAAAAATTGTCTCACTATCATTCACATCTGATATTGGCTGCTGTATGATCTGCTGCACCAGGAATCCTCACTAGCTCCAGTATGTCTTTCATTTATTGGCTCTATATTTGAGCCAATGAGAGTGAGACTACACTCTAAGCTAGGTTTTTGCTGCCATTATTATTACTGTGGTTGGAATTAGCTAGGTCTTGATGCAGTTGTTGCTGTGGACAGAATTAGTGTTAGCATTTTTCCTGCTTTTGCCATCTACTGTTTTTTACTGCTGTTCTTTTGCCAACTGTGGATTTGATTTTACTGCTGTTGCATGGATTTTCACACTGTGGATGAAATCAACATTTGTACTGCGTTTGCCAAATGGATTCAGAAAGGAGTATGCATGTGTGTGTGTGTGTGTGTGTGTGTGTGTGTGTGTGTGTGTGTGTGTGTGTGTGTGTGTGTGTGTTAACTTTCCTGAACAGACTGTGTAGGAACTCTCATCTCTGGTAAGTCCCTGAGAACTGTTTCATCAATAATGCCAGTCATTAGAGTTATATAATTGGGCGGCCACGGTGGTGCAGCGGTTAGCATTGCAACCTCACAGCAAGAGGTTCTCCAGTTTGATCCTTGGCTGGGGTGCCCTCTGTGTGGTGTCTGCATGTTCTCCCTGTGGTCACGTGGGTTTCCTCCGGGTGCTCCGGTTTCCTCCCACATCCCAAAGACATGCTGTAGGTGGATTGGACACACTAAATTGGCCCTAGGCATAAGTGTGTGTGCACCTTCTGTGAAAGGTTGGGCATCAGGCTGGCAACTCAACACTGTAAAACTCCACTGCCAATCATGAGCAGACAGTGATCCACTGTGGCGACCCCTAACCGGGAAAAGTCGAAAGAAGAAGAAGAAGATTAGAGTTATATAATTATTATTCAGCATTCATACCCTGTATTTTTTAAGATAAATCTTGAGTACTGTCTTGTTAAGTAAATTTATCAGAATCATGCAGTAGGTAAACAGAGGTAGAAAGAGCCAAACCCTGTGTCTTTGACTATAGAAGCAACTCATTAACAGCTTGAAGCCATAGCCTTCTGCACTAAACTCTTAGATCTTCATTATCTGTTCTTCATTCTTCATTTTCTGTTAACTCTGTGGATTATAGTCAGTCAATAATGTCAGTTATTAGACTTTCATAGTTCTTATTGTTCAGAAAATGCATGTGCCTGCAATACCTTGTTCTGTTCACTTTTAAAGTGAATTAGAGTTGTCTTTCACATAAGGCTGCAACAGGTTAACAAATTGCTTCCTGTAGTGAAAAGTACCACCTCCATTTGTTTAGGTTCATAGGTTCATAGGTAAATACTAGGTTATCAGCCCTAGTGGGAATATAAGCCTAGCCAAAAGAGGCTCCTTGGCTTTCACCACTTAAGAAAATTATTTTCCTGTGCCCCTGTCGAGCAGAGCCACAGAAGTGATACCCGGGGTGAATTTCCTGTTTCCCATATAATTGTCATGATTTCTCTTAACGAGGGCTAATGAGGAGCTTTGCTTGACATAAATGGGTAGTCTGTTCCAGAGCATGAGAAGTCTCTGGGACAGGAATCTATCCCTCCAGCATGTTCTGTTTATTGTGGTGACAAGTTCAGGTCCCTGGAGCATGTGGCCCAGAGAGATTGGGATTTCTTTAAGTGTAGTGTGTCCATCAGATCTGGGTTAGACATGGCTTTGTATGTTAGGCAGAGGTAACCTCTGAATAGGCGATGTGCGACAGAGTAGAGCTGGAGTTTTTTGAGATGGTCTGTGTATGGCATCTGTTTGAGGCTGGTAATCCTCTTAGTGAGGTATTTCTGTGGCCTTTCTAGTTGTTCTAGATGTCTTGCGAGGTACATGCCAAACTGGGTGTTGTACTCTATAATGGGTCTGATGAGGGATGAATAGAGAGGAACGATGACCTCTCTCTTTTTCTGGAGGAGTACCCCTTTGTGATGAGGTGTACCACATAGAAGGATTTCCTGACTACTGTGGTGATGTGATTATCAAAGGAGAGACTACTGTCCACCTGTGTCCCAAGGTCTCTTATCACACTTTCAGTGTTTAGTAGGCTACCACCTATGTTGTAGTTCAAGGGTATGGTGTTTTTCCCAAAGGGGATTACAATGCACTTCTCAGCATTGAGCTTTAGTCCATGACTTTGACACCAAGCATCAGTCTCAGTAAGGCCTCTTTGTAGAATGTCCACATCCTTAGGTGAATCTGTTATGGTTCCTAGTTTGCCGTCATCTGAGAACTTCGTTTGCCAGAGACTAGCTGTATTAGCCTGGACTTCTGAGAAGTAGCTACTGAACAGGAGACCCAGGACCGAACCCTGTGGTACTCCACTTGTCACTGGTCTGAAGTCGGATTTGGAGATGGCTACTTTCACTGTGTGAGTTCTGTCAGTGAGCCAGTTGGCCACCCATTTAACTTTCATGGGTGGCGTAAGCCAGGGAACCTTGTTGGCTAGGCTTACGTAGGCCCTTGGGCCTATAGCCTAGTACCTGCCTATGAACCTATGAACCTATGAACATAGGGATTTATTCCCAGTCCAGTGAGTTTATCTATAATACCAGAGTGGGAGATGGTGTCAAAAGCCTTGGCAAGGTCAAGATAGGCTGTGTGCACCACCTTACCCTTGTCTACAGCTCGGGTGACTGCTTCAAAGAAGTCATTCAGGATTAGGAGGCATGATCTACCTTTTGCAAACCCAAACTGAGTGGAGTCCAGAGTTTGGAGGTTACCTATGTCTTTATTTATAAGCTCCAGGATGATGTGTTCCATGACTTTGCAGACCAGGCTCATCAGGCTAATGGGGAGGTATTTCCCAGGGTAAGTGGTGGCACCCTCTTTGTGGAGTGGGCTAACCATCACTGTGCGCCATTCCATAGGCACAGAGCCTGAAGTGAGGCTATGGTTGAACATGGTACTTAGGTGGGGAGCCAGTTCATTCTGTAGTTCATGCAGAACGCAGCCTGGGATGTTGTCTGGTCCCATGGATGCTCTATGTTCCTGGCTTTGGAGAGTGCAGTCTTTACTTGCGCGTCCTTGATTACATGGGCTTTGCAGTCTTCCGGTATGGAGTTGGGCCCTTTGGGGGATGAGAGGGGGTAAGGTTTGCACTGAACCTGTCTGCCAGGATGTTGGCAATATCAGTTGGTTCAGTATATCTAGTGCCATTGTGCTGTAGCTCAGAGCAGGTCTGAATATTGCCATTGAGATTCTTGACACAGCTGTAGAATGCTTTGTGGTTGTCTTTAGAATCCATGACAATTTTATTTTCATAACTAGATTTGGAGGATTTTATGAGGGATCTCAGCTTCTTACTGAGGCTGACCAGGGAGTTCCTACAAACATGGGATTTTACTCTTTTTTGCAATAGTTTCTTCCTTCTGTTGTAGAGTTTGTTATGGCAGAGGACCATCAGATTGACTTCCTTTTTTTGGAGGATAGCGTCTTGGTTCTGTTGGGGATGGCACGGTCCATGCACTCGTGTATGTGCTTATACAGTGCATTTGTATATGATTCAGCAGTCATGCCTCTATTTTCTGTCTGTATATGTGCTGTGAAGTTAGCCACTTCTGTTTTAAAAAGCATGAAGTTGGCTTTGGAGAAGTTTGTTACTGTGGTTTCCTTAATGGGGGGTGGGGATGGGATATGGATGTCTAGTGTGATTAGCTTGTGGTTGATTCTGACCAGCGAGGAGTTGACCTCTGGCGTGGAGCATCTGTTACCCATATTGGTAATGACCAGGTCCAGGATGTTGCTGTCCCTGGTGGGGGTATGGACAAGCTGATCCAGGGCATTGGAACTGATGAATTCCAGAAAACACTGAGCAAATGAGTTAGCACATGAGTAGTTTTTCCAGTTGATGGTGGGGTAGTTGAAATCTCCCAATATTAGGGTATTGGGCTGTATCTTAATATTATCCAGTATATCGAGAAACATGGAGTTGGCATCCTGGGGTATAGTGGGGGATCTGCAACAAGCTACAACCTGAACTGCAGTCTTGCCCAGTATTAATTGTACTTGGATAATTTTGGATGCGTTATGTTGTGCAACTAGCCTGGAGGTGTGGATATCTTTTATGAATATGGACATGCCTCCTCCTTTAGTGTTTCGGTTCAGGTTAGGTGGCCGAAAGATGTGGTAAGAATTGTAGCCTGGTAATGCAGGGGTGCTCTCTGGAGCCTTAAACCGGGTCTCTGTTATTGCACAGATGTCGATGTTCTCCATCTTAAGGAGTGCCTCGTGTGAGTGGATTTTGAGGTTTAAACTTCTAGCATTAAGTAGCATTACCCTTAGATTTCGCTTGTTTGTATCTACTATGGTGGTGCTTTTGACATTTGAGCCTTGCCTAAAAAAGGCACTATAGGGGCAGCAAGAGCCTTAGCCAGTATCCGGAATCCCAGAAGCGACAGGTGCAGGCCATCTCTGGCAAAGCGTCATGGCCTGTTGATCATGTCGTCCCAGGCAGACAGATATTGGATCCCCTTAGAATGACATCAGAAGCTTAGCCAATTGCTAAAGTCAGTCATTTTGTCCTTGCACTGTGGTATCATTCTGGCCAATGGCAGGATGCTACTCAGGGATAGTGTCATACCTGCCTGGGCCACATGATCAGAGAGCTCCTCCATGTCTCTTTTCATGTAGTCCAGGGAGGTACATCTCAGGTCATTCACTCCAACATGGACAATGACAGTCATATTTGTACTTGTACTGATTGTCACGTGTGTATATGTGTGTGTGTGTGTGTGTGTGTGTGTGTGTGTGTGTGTGCGCGTCTGAGTGTGTGTGTGTGTGTGTGTGTGTGTGTGTGTGTGTGTGTGT
Source organism: Protopterus annectens (assembly GCF_019279795.1). Classification (NCBI taxonomy): domain Eukaryota; kingdom Metazoa; phylum Chordata; order Ceratodontiformes; family Protopteridae; genus Protopterus; species Protopterus annectens. The sequence continues at coordinate 1,061,198,942 of NC_056739.1, forward strand.
GTGTGTGTGTGTGTGTGTGTGTGTTTGTGTGTGAGTGTGCGTTGTTTACTATGTCACTTTGTGCAAGTTACTCAGACAGTGATCTCAGGTGATCCCTAGAAAGGAATACTGTCCAGTGGGTTTACCTAGATAACAGATAAATAAAATAAAATAAAATTTGCAGTTTTTCTCTTTTGGGGTCTTTGCTCCCTCCATTGTTTTTGGCTTTGTCTAGAATTTATGGACAAAGAAGATGAGATATATTTTGCTCTGTTCCTTATAGCATTGGTGTCTTTTGTTGTGGATTGCAGTCACTAAATACAGGCATGTGAACTTAATACTTTGTGCCCTTCAGGAAATACTTGCTTATGTGAAGCTTGTTCTTTTAGCAACTTTCTAACTATATGAGAAACATTTAAAATATTTTCCTAATTTTTTTTTAACTTTGTCTCTGAATTTTAAACTAAGGGAAAATCCATGGAGGTACAGTGACTTGCAATGTATGCATCTCACAGCAGTAAGCTGGAATATACCTTTTGGTGATTATTTATGCATTTGTTTATTCACTTGACTGCAAGCAAACATCTGAATGTGCACAGTCTTACAAGGGGCTTTAACTGATTGTCACGTATGTGTGTGTGTGTGTGTGTGTGTGTGTGTGTGTGTGTGTGTGTGTGTGTGTGTGTGTGTGTGTGTGTGTGTGTGTGTGTGTGTGTGTGTGTGTGTGTGTGTGTGTGTGTGTGTGTGTGTGTTTGTGTGTGTGTGCATTTTTATGTATGTATGTATAAATACTTGCATCTCAAAGTAGTTATGGTATAAAGAAAGGAACTGATTCTAGTAAATAGGAGCATTTCCATATGAACCATGTTTTTTGGATATGTGCCTTGCTCCTTGATTTGTTGACTGTTGAGTATATTCATTACTTGTCTGTGAATAAGTTTAATGTTAAAATATTACCTATGAATACATTTCTAATTTAACGTTTTTGCAGGCACATGCAGATGAAATGCACTGTGTTGTATTGCAACAGTTTGTTTGGTACTTAATGTAGATAAGTATGCTATCACCTGTTAAACTGCCTCCTGCATTGGAGGGTTTAATTCCCTTGGCCTTCTTTTGCCTAGCATGTGAGTCTGATCTAGTCACTTCACAAGACAGTTCTCCTGGGCTGCCCCTGAAAAGAGACCCTTGTGTCCAGTGGTCTGTCCCCAGCTGTTAGCAAATAAATTATACATTGCCTTTTAAATTCTTCCACACTTCAGATAGCCATTAATCAATCACTCCTTTCAAACTCTTTATGTGAGAAATCTGGACAGAGGCAAATATAATGGGGGGGGGGGGTGGCCCAAAATAGGGACAGGATTTAAAAATTGTGCTCTTATAAACTTAGAAGGTTGTTAGTATAACAGACTTTGCATTAGAATGAATTTTCTGGAGGATTTGAAGTTTAAAACTTACAAGTATATCATTATTAAGCAATTTTAATTCTCAATGATTTTATGAGGCAAAAACCCTGAAATTCTTTAAAAATCTGGACAGTTGAGAGGTATGTCACTAGTTAGTGCTTCAGTATATGCTATTTGATATCTTGACTGAATATCATCACATCTTGTGTAGTTTAATGGGTTGCCATATGCATTTTCAATAAATGTAAGTTTCAAATGAAAAGAAGTTTACAGCTGTTCATGCTAAGTCTGTTTTAGAATGTGTTTTATTTTATTCATCAAATGACTGTCGGTGTTTTGGCTGGAAAACATTTAATAAAAGTTTTAAATTAAATTCAAATCTAGTTGGGGGAACTCAGTACATTACCCTTCCTAGGGCCCCATTTGACTATGGTCCAGCTCTGGTGACAGATGGTCATGGCTGTCAAAGAAGGTAGAAGGGTAGCTATGGATTGAGAGAAGGGGTTGCAGCGACAGTTTAAATGACATCCTAATCCCAATTAGAATGGAAAAAAGGGGGTTGACACTATGGCATGCTGTAACATTGCTCTGTAGGGATACTAACATGACAGTACTTACACTACTGAAACAGATATGGTGCATATAAAAAGCATTGTGGTTTGTCGATCATGTCTTCCCAGGCAGACAAATACTGGATCCCCTTTGAATGACACCAGAAGCTTAGCCAATTGTTGAAGTCAATAATTTTGTCCTTATACTGTGGTATCATTCTGGGCGAAGGCAGGATGCTACTCAGGGCTAGGGTCATACCTGCCTGGGTCACATGATCCAAGAGCTCTTCCATGTCTCTTTTCATGTAGTCCAGGGAGGTACGTCTCAAGTCATGTACTCCAGCATGGACAATGACAGAGTCGTATTTGTACTTGTTGTGGAGTGACTTGAGTGCATGCGTTATGTGGTGGATCCTGGCACCCGACAGGCAGCTGACTGTAATTTTCTCCTTGTTCAGTCTGATGAGTGGGACATCAGTGTGCCTGACTATAGAGTCACCTATGACTAAAGTGTTGGGTACATTGTATTGCCTTAGGGGCTGTTGTTGGGTGGCACACTGGTGTTGTGAGCTATGTGTAACTTTGGTTGTGACTGGTGTTTGTTTGCGTTTCGGCTTCGAGGGTCCTTGTTGCTTGGGCAGGTTAATGTTAAGGGCCTCCGCATATGTGGGTTTAGTGTTGCTATGTGTGGGAGTTGATGGTGTGGGTTTTGAAGGGCTATGAGTTGCTAGAGGTGTAATGCAGGTGTTAGCCTTCTCCTCTTGACTGTCTAGCACAGTCATGACTGGAGAGAGCTTTGCTTCCAGTTTGGCTATGTAACTGCATCTCTCGCAGGTTGTAGTGTTGGGTGGTAGGAGGAGAGGATTGTCTGTGTACATGAGGCAGTTGCCGCATTGCCCCAGTATGCCCAGATTCACCAGGTGGACAGGAGAAATCACCTTGGGATTCAGGTTACTGGCTAAAGCTCTTGCCACCTCTATAGTGCCTTTTTTAGGCAAGGTTCAAAGGATAAAACCACCACCATAACAGATACAAGCATGCAAAATCTGAAGGTAATGCTACTCAATGCTAGAAGTCTAAACCTCAAAATGCACTCTCTCGAGGCACCCCTAAAAATGGAGAACATCGATATCTGTGCAGTGACTGAGACCTGGTTCAAGGCTCCAGAGAGCACCCCTGCAATACCAGGCTACAATTCTTACCACACTTTTCAGCCACAAAACCAAGACTGAAATACTAAAGGTGGAGCAGTGTCCATATTCACCAAGGATATTCACACCTCCAGGCTAGTTGCCCAACACAATGCATCTGAAATTCTCCAAGTGCAACTAATACTAGGTAAGACTGCAATCCAAATTGTAGCTTGCTACAGATCCCCCACCATACCCCAAGATTCTCACTACACCTTCCTAAACATACTGGAAAATATTAAGATATAACCAAACACCCTAATACTGGGTGATTTCAGCTACCCTGCCATTAATTGGGAAAACTACTCGGGCACCAACTTCTTTTCCCAATGGTTCTTGGAATTCATAAATTCCAACACCCTGGATCAACTAATCCATTGTCCCACCAGGGGCTCCAATATCCTAGACCTGGTCATTACCAACATGGGAGATAGATACTCCACACCAGTGGTCACCCCTTCATTGGTTAGGTCTGACCATAAGCAAATCACCCTTGACATCCACATCCCACCCCCACCCCCAGTAAGGAAACCTCCTTAAAAAACTTCTCCAAAGCCAACTTCATGCTACTGAACTCAGAAGTGACAAACTTCACAACACCCATGCAGACGGGATCTGGAAGTTCAACTGCAGAATCCTACACTAAGGCACTGTACGAGCACATCCACTTGTGCATGAATCGTGTCATCCCAAATAGAACCAAGATGCTCTTCTCCAAAAAAAGGTGGTCCCCTGCTATAAGCAAACTATACAACATAAAGAAGAAACTGTTGCAGAAAAGAGGAAAATCCCAGGATGCAAAAAACTCCCTCACCAGCCTCAGTAAGAAGGTGAGATCCCTCATAAAATCCTCAAAAGCTAGTTACGAAAATAAAATTGCCAAAGATTCCAAAGACAACCACAAGGCATTCTATAGTTATGTCAAGAATCTAAATGGCAATGCTCAGATCTGCTCTGAGCTACAACAGAATGGCATTAAATATACTGATGCCAAGGATATTGCCAATATCCTGGCAGATCGATTTAGTGCCAACTTCACTCCCCTCTCACCCCCTAAAGGGCCCATCTCAATACCAAAAGATTGCCAGATTCCAATAATCACAGCCACACAGGTAGAAATAGCACTCTCCAAAGCTAAGAATACAGCATCCATGGGACCAGATGACATCCCAGGCTGTGCACTACATGAACTACAAAATGAACTGGCACCCCACCTAAGTGTCATGTTTAATCATAGCCTCACCTCAGGCTTCATGCCCACTGAGTGGTGCACAGCTACAGTTATCCCGCTCCACAAGGGAGGATCTGCCTTGGATCCCTGGAACTACTGTCCCATCAGTCTGACAAACCTGATCTGCAAGGGCATGGAATGCTTTATCATGGAACTTATAAAGAAAGACATTGGCAACCTTCAAACACTGGACCCCACCCAGTTTTCATTTGTGAAGGGCCGATCTTGTCTCCTGAATCTGATTGACTTCTTTGAATCGGTCTCCAGAGCTGTGGACGATGGTAAGGTGGTCCACACAGCCTATCTGGACTCAACACCATCTCCCACTCTGGAATCATAGATAAACTTACTAAGCTGGGCATAAATCCCTACGTCACTCGATGGGTTGCCAACTGGCTTACTGACAGAACCCAGACTGTAAAAGTAGCTGACTCCAAATCCAGCTCCAGACAAGTGACAAGTGGAGTATCTCAGGGTTCAGTCCTGGGACCACTCTTGTTTGGCATCTACTTCTCTGAAGTACAGGCCAACACTAAGGGACTCTGGCTAACAAAGTTTGCAGATGACTGCAAACTGGGAGCCATTATTGAATCCCCGAATGATGTGGATATTCTACAAAAGGGCCTTACAGAAACAGATGCCTGGTGCCAGAGCCATGGGCTCAAGCTTAATGCCAAGAAATGTATAGTTATCCCCTTTGGAAAAAAACATGTACCCATGAACTACCACATAGGTGGCAGGACACTAAACATCGAAAGTGTGATGAGAGACTTAGGGACACAAGTGGACAGTGGTCTCACTTTCGATAACCACATCGCCACAACAGTCAGGAAATCCTTCTATGTGGCACACCTCATCACTAAGGGCTTTTCATCCAGAAAAAAGGAGGTCATTGTCCCACTGTACTCAATTCATCCCTCATTAGACCCATTATAGAGTATAATGCCCCATTTGGTATGTACCTCACAAGACATCTGCAACAGCTGCAAAGGCCACAGAAATACCTCACTAAAAGAATCACAGGCCTAAAGCAGATGCCATATGCGGACTGTCTAAAAAAACTTCAGCTATACTCTGTGGCATATCGTCTACTCAGAGGTGATCTCTGCTTAACATACAAGGCCATGTCAAACCCTGAGCTGTTGGACATGCTCCACTTAAAGAAATCCCAATCCCTCAGAGCCACATGCTCCAGGGATCTAAACCTTATCATCACAATGAACAAAACATGCTGGAGGGATAGGTTCCTGACCCAGAGACCCCCCATACTCTGGAATAGACTGCCCATACATGTCAAGCAGATCGCCTCATTGGTCCTCTTCAAAAGGAACCTTGATGATTGGATGGGAGATAGGAAATTCACCCCGGGGATCATGTCAGTCGCCCTGCTAGACAGGGGCCCAGAGAAGTAAATATTGTGGGAAAAAACTTCCAGGGAATTGTTATGGCTAGGCTTGCATAGGCCTTAGGGCCAATAGCCTAGTCCAACCTATGAACCTATGAACCTACAAATTCTGCATGGAGTATGTCCCTTATTCATTACTGTCACATGCTTATTTTGTTCCCAGAACCATGGCCAGTAGGAAATGGAAATTTGTCTTTACTGTTGAGAAGGATGAAGTTATTCTGGATGCTTCGTGCACAGATGTTGTGCTCCTTATTGGCAGAGGAAGCCCTAAGGGACAATGTACATGATGATGAGCAGACATGGCCATAAATATTAATGCTGTGGATGGCCATGGTATGCTGGCCATCTAATGTTGTATGGGGGGGCTCAGTGATATAAAGGACAGTGCAATCAATGCAGGGTATCTAACTATATGAAGAGTGTTTGAAATATGGATCATTAGGCACAACACAATGACCCCCTTAGGAGCAGCTATTTTCTAAGCTATGCAGAGTAGTAACCAGGATGGCAATAGCACTGGTGCACCTTGATTTGTGGATTGCCTGACATGTGACTGACACTGATACATGTGCACAACTATCATTCACAGGTGCCTCACTGATGGCGTTTGCACCATCCAGAGAGCAAGACAACACGTACCGCCATCGCCCACCACAATGCTTCACCATTTGTAGCCCATGTTGTAACTGCATATGACCTAAGCAAGTAAGTGATGTGCTTGCTATACTGCCAACTGTTACATCTTTACTGTTTTATATATATATATATATATATATATATATATATATATATATATATATGGGTCTATGACATTTCGCCAAAAATTTCTGACATAGGGTCCAAATTGCCGAAAATCCATTTCACTGAAAATAGTATTGACAGTGTATATGCCCTTTTCTCCCACTGCAGTGCAATCTCGGAGTAAGAATATTAATGTAGGGGGGTCTGGGGAGCATAGCCCCCACCTACTCAGGTTATAAACTACTTACTTACTTACCCTTTTAATAGGGACTGGACAATATAAAACAATACTAGACTATATTAAACTGTACTGGGTGGGGGACTATGCCCCCCCCACACCCCCCTACATTAATATTCTTACTCCGGGATTGCGCTACAGTGGGGGAAAAGGACATATACACTGTCAGTACTATTTTCGTCAAAATGGATTTTTGGCAGTTTGGACCCTATGTCAGAAATTTTCGGCGAAATGTCATAGACCCATATATATATATATATATATATATATATATATATATATATATATATATATATATAGATATAGATATATATATATATATAGATATATATAGATATATATATATATATATATATATATATTTTTCATTATGGATATTGGGCAGCCATCCACATAGAGATGTCAGATGAGAATATCCATCCATTATGGAAGGTCAGCAACATGTATAGCAACAGGCTGATAACATCACCATGCACTCTGTTCTGGCTGAAGCTGCTACCATTGTGTGGGGTGGAGTGCTCCAGGTAAACTGAGTAGCCATAGTGGTATTGACAATATCAATTTGGAGTCATTCCAGGTGCTGGATGTTAAAGTTATGTGATTAGTTGACCTGATGTTGGTGTTTAATCAAGTGCAGATACAGTTCCATAATCTACAACAAACCAGTGATGGAGGCACACTGAAGATGAGGCCCATGATCTGCATTGGCAGATTCTGATCCTGCAGTACATGTGGTAAAATGTTACTGGAGATGTCTGCACAGTCATTCAAGTGTTTACAGTGGATCTAATGGTCAATTACCTGGCTGGCTAGCTAGCCACATGGTTTCAGCACCCTGTTGTTGTTGTTACATTGTGATATCAAAATTGTAATGCTGGCACACTGTCCTCACAGTGAACATTGCTGCTGATGTTCTGGCATAGCATGGTTGCATGCTCATTTATAGGGTCATCTTACAGTTTCCTAAGCATTTGGCTCTACATGGCATTGACCATGTCCATGACTGGTCTTAACAGTGGGAACTGTGTTTTGCACAACTGTTGCTGGCCATCATCCATCATCTGCAGCAGCACATTATTAATGGTCTACATTTGTCCCAGGCATTGTATGGACTGACAGATGCCATCTGTGAGATGACATCACAAGCTACATTTCCAACTGCACAGCACTCCATAGAGGTTTGTAAGTGTATCAGCATCAAATGAATTTGAAACTTTGCTTGTTAAACCCATCATCTACAAACTATCATGACAGTGGTCACGTGGTATAGGTAGCCCATCTCCATGGCTATATGCTGTTGTTAGGGGCCTTAAGCCTTCTGTCCAACTGCTTAGATTGGAGGCATAATGCATCTTTATTTGCACAGCATGAAGAACTTTTTGACCATATATAAAATATGAAAAGAGGCCTATTTCATTTTTGGGATATGTATAATTACCTTCCTTTTAAATATCTGTTACTCTGAAGATATAATACTAATTATCCTTAATTTGTTGTGATTTGCATTTGTGTTTAAGCTTTACTTTTGCTATTAGAAACTCATTGGTATACACATGAAGGCAAAATCTGAGGCATCAGTGTGCTGTTTTTCTGGAACCGAGGCTATTAAACATTTTTTGTCCAAAGTGAGTATTTTGTACACTTGTAATGAAGTTAATTTGACTAGGTTGTGTAAGTCTGTCTGTAGACAGCAACTGAATATTTTGGTTAACAGATCCATGCCATAATTAGGGTTGCCAACTTTTCATGTAAAAAATTCTGGACAAATACGTGAAAGCAAAATGCATGTGATTTTGGTACCCCCGTCTCCTCCCACACAGCCATTCCAGTGTCCCATTGCTTGGCTATTTCTCCATTTCTTCCCTGTTGCCATAAACACTGTTCAAACCTCTCTGTGTGCATACTGTTTTCTGCCTACTTCTACAATGATTACAGAGCTTTGGATTTAATTTAAAACGTTTATTTCAAATTTTATAGCACATACACTGATAGACATTTGCTAAACAAAGTAATACAGTCTCACAATGAAAACAGACTTAGCATTAAAACCTTTCTGCCTTTGAAACTTACATTCACTGAGACAGCATTGAAACCCACATTCAAAGAAAATGCATCTGGCCAGTGGTGGATTAAGTTTACCTTTAGGCTGTTTTCAAATCATAGTCCCCTTGCACATATTTGTAGGACCATGCACAAGTTCTTTGATTCACCTTCCTGATTGTAGCAAATTATAGTATATAATAATCAAATTATATCTCTTGCATAATACAGCAGCACTTGTTAGAGCATGTTTTAAATGTATAGTTTTGAACATTTTTCCAGTAAGCAATGGAACAAAACATATGAACCAGTAATGACAAAACTGCCCAACTGAGAACATTTCAACCATAAAAATCCACTCAAACTTCTATCATTACAATCCACCAATATCAATCAATATGCACAGTCTCTGCAGAAGTAAAAGTCAGCTGAATAATTCCACATTAAAGAGATCTGTAACTAATGAAAAGGTTACTGCTAACAAACACGTTTATATTTTAGTATTGCATCTACAAATTCAGTGTCTGCTGCCCTTGAAGAATAAATTGCCTATGTTAAAAATGGTAAGCTGGTAATATTGTAATAAAGAATGGATGGCAAACTGAAAACAGGTTCATTAAGTCCCTAAGAAATATTGAAGTCTGAATAAGTGCTTGATGGTTTAAATAAAAGATAATCCTCCATCCTGCTGAAAATCTTGTTTAGGTACACTCTGAAATTCAACTCTGAGAAGCACAGTACTCACATGATTTAGTTTATTTCAAGCAAAACAAAGCAAACAAAAGAATTAAGTACAACAAACCTAGCAGGATTCAGCACAATACATATAATGCAATTCTTTCATTCCATTTGTGTTAGTTTCCATAAAATGCCCCAAATACCAAGCATCTTTGCCAGCTGTTGTCACAAAGTAATTCAAAAAATCCTCTGCTATAGAGGAATATCTTTCACTGCTGAGTATTTATAATACAATACAGTTTCTGGTTCAGTAGCAGTGATGAAAAATAGTTTATTTTGGTGGGCTCTGCTTCCCTCCTAATGCAGGAAGGTATGTATTTCTAGATTTTTTAATAAGCATCCAGAAAGGGAGATATCTAATGTAAACAATATGCTAACTGAGATCTTAACAACAAACCATTTACCTTGAAAAGCAAATAACAGACTGAAGACAAATGTATGTATTAACAATTTGTACAGCTCCCTAAATGCTAAAAATCTGTGTAATGATGAAGCTGTCTGCCAGGCATTTAGTTAGCTTTTAGCAGTTCACATAAGAATGAACAGTTACAACAATTTGACCAGGTAAAGAAATATGCTGAACTCTAGTTTAATGCAGCCGAGGCAATGACAGCATCACTGAAAAAAATTAGAGTAATACTATGCCTAGGTACTGCTTCATATTTGCAGAACAATGCCACTGTGCCAAGTACTGAGCAATTCCGCACTTTTCCGCTTAACCTGCCCCTGAAAAAAATAGCCATCTGTATAATGGATGTTAGCACAGATTTGAAGGCGTTAAGAGGTGAACCTTTGCCTTCAAGAGCTAAACCCAAGTTAAAGTGTGTGTGTGTGTGTGTGTGTGTGTGTGTGTGTGTGTGTGTGTGTGTGTGTGTGTGTGTGTGTGTGTGTGTGTGTGTGTGTGTGTGTGTGTGTGTGTATGTATATATATATATATATATATATATATATATATATATATATATATATATGGGTCTACCTGACATTGCCAACATTTCAAAATGCCGACAATCATATGGCTGACACCATATGATCGAGATCTGAAATGCTGACAATGCAGAACCGGCATCTCAGTATAGTGCGTAATGGAAAGATTTCCATTCCTGCATTGTAGAGCAAACTTGGAGTTGGTATATTAAAGTTACGGGGAATGTGGGGGTCCATGCCCCCCATGGGGGGTGCAGGGGGGCATAGCCCCCCTGCTAGCAGTGTAAAGGAAGTTTTTTCTTTCTTTTTTATGGTCTACTTCCATTGTCAACATTTCAAATGTTGATCATATGGTGTCGGCCATATGGGAGTCGGCATTATGAAATGTCGGCAATGTGAAGTATACGTATATATATATATATATATATATATATATATATATATATATATATAGGTCTACATTAAAACACTGACATTTCATAATGTTGAATTTCATAACACTGAGACCATAACATCAAAAATGCAAAACACTGAAAACCCAAAACAACGAAACTTCAGTACACTGAAACTGTGCTTCATAACATTGAAAACTACAATGCACATGTAAATAACATCCCCTCCACCTATAACAACACGTAACTAACAAACACACTTTCTACTACGTTTCTGCAGGGGGGCAAGCCCCTCCATGTGCCTCACACATCACCCATAAATTAAATATACTAACTCCAAGATTGCACTACAGTGAATCCTTTTTTCCACTGTAGTGCGATCTTGGAGTTGGTATATTTAATTTACAAGGGTGTGGGGGGTGCAGGGGGCTTGCTCCCCTGCAGAAATGTAGGAGAAAGTGTGTTTGTTCGTTAGGTGTTGTTATAGGTGGAGGGGATGTTATTTACATGTGTGTTGTAGTTTTCAATGTTATGAAGCACACTTTCAGTGTTCTGAGTTTTCAATGTTGTGGGTTTTCAGTGTTTTGCATTTTAGATGTTATGATCTCAATGTTATGAATTCAACTTTATGAAATTTCAGTGTTTTAAAGTAGACCCATAAATATATACACACACACACACACACACACACACATAAATATATATATATATATATATATATATATATATATATATATATATATATATATATATAGACAGAGAGAAAGGCAGAATCAGAGCACTTAAAGTGAACTAATAAGTCTGATATTTAATTATTAATTGCTGGTGTTTCTACCAACATATTCATTCTGTTAGACCACAGAAAGTCCAGAGCTGCAACAATGGCTTCTTAGTATCGTGAGACCATATTTTTCACCCCAAAGTGTCAGATCTGGAACATCGGTCCTACTCAATATGAATATCAAGAAAGTGACATGAAGGGGAACAACCCAGGTGGCCACATAGAAATGCACACAAATACAGATATGTTAACCACAGTATATGATGTCTGCATGTGAATTAGTCTGCTGAGTTAACAAGTTACACAGGTCAGTAAACTGGTCTGAGAATCCTTTTCAGTCATGCCCCAGGCTAAATAAGCAGATACAAAAGAATGTTGACAGCTGTATTACATACAGCGCACTTGCAACTGGTTTAACATGCACAGAAATAAACCTTGTATCTAAAGTATAGAGCTATATAAGCAGCAATATACAATAACTAAATTATGTACATTTATGGAAATAACAATTTACAATGTGATATGATGGCATGGGAATCACAGGTGAGTTATATAGCCAGCTTTGCCCCCCTGTATCACTTTAGTAATGGCTGCTAACCCTATAATGCTGCCCCTTTCCTCAACCTTAGCCCTTCACCTTACCTTCATTAAATCTATCCTGTAACACTGCCACTACACAAGACACAGTTGGACACACCAACAATTGTATATCTTTTCCCCTAACCTAACACCGATGCTAACCCTAAAACACACAAACTCGCACACAAATATATAACACCTGTCCTTTACTCATCCCCAATCCTAACCTTACCTTACATACACATGCAGAAACACTCTCACCCCTCCAACCTCACTTTTCTATATCGGCATTAGACAGTATCAACATTTCCACTGCATGGCTATCCATACCACTGATATTAAACCACCCCCCCCTGTGTTTGTTGAAGAAACGGCATTCAACAAAAACATGGGGGACCCATATATGTGTGAGTGTTCGTGTGTGTGTTCATTGAAGGTTGGGCGTTGGGCTGGCACCTCGGCACTGTAAAAATCCACTGCCAATCATTAGCAGACCAGAGTTCCGCTGTGGCGACCACTAACTGGGAAAAGCCGAAAGAAGAAGAAGAAGTGTGGAAAAATCTCCTTCATTGTATTTATTAGTGAGTGGTGGAGATTAATTATTTAATTAATTTTTAACATATTTCATTTTAGAACATATTTCATGTTTGTGATATGGCCGGGTATTTTAATTGAAAGCGTAGGCTAGGTATATTAAAATGTGATGTATTAATATGGACATATTTAATGAATTCAAGTATAACAATGTTTTTAAAAATAACTAATGATAATGTTGCACTAGGTATTGTTTATAGCTTAACATTTTCTAGTATTCAGGTATTTAACTTTGTTCTTTATTTAGTTGTTTTTGTTAAAGCATAGGTCTTTAACACACTCATTCAGGGTTTTCTGAATTCATTTTGATGGGCGGTGATTCATGATGTAAGTAATGAATTAATTATTCAGTACCCTTTCTCTGATTGCAAGGGGAGCATCATGCAATGGCGGATCCAGGATTTTGCAAAGGGGCGGGGGGTGCAGTCTGGAAAGTCGACGAGTGAGGTGAGAAAGTAGAACACCAGGGAAGGGGAAGTGAAAAGATCACCTTAACATATTCTATTAGCATGTGTGAAAACACTGCAACATACAATCTGGTGGAACTCAGTGGGAGTGGACTTAGCATAATGGTTAAGGTATTCATCTGATAGACACAAAGTACTGGGTTTGATTCTGATCTCTGCTTATTAGCTAGACTTAAAATTATCCTTCAGGGCAGTTAACCTAATATTCTCCTAGGATCCAAAGAACCTGGTGTGACTGTGTTAGTGGAGGAATGCAACTCCTGTCCAGCCCACGGCATATTTCCAGACATTAGCAGTTGTTTTAAAACATACCTGGAAGATATGTTTGGTTGCCCATGCAAACTCAGTTATTTTCTAACACAAAACAGTGTAAGAAACTTCTCTGTGTGGAACATTTTCAACATATATATATATATATATATATATATATATATATATATATAGTTAATCACTGTATATTAAACTAGATATATATGGATTGAAAATCTTCCACACAGAGAAGTTTCTTACACTGTTTTGTTTTTGGACCCACTATACTTGTTTAGTGGGTTGTTTGAGACTTTGGGGATACCCCGGAGATTACTTGAATTATTTTCTAAAGCAAACTTGACATATGCATTGTGGTATCTTAGCAGAGAGTCCCAGTGAAGTTGATATCACCCCAACAATACCCTTAGCAAAGTAAATAATGATTTATGTGAAACCAGCAAAGTTAATTTAAGTAAATCATTTTATGTTCCCAAGTGAAGTTCAGTTAATTAAAAAGAGCATAGCAAGTTAAGGAACTACATATTATGAAAAAAAGCCCTAAAATCTAAGTCAGTTAAGTTATATGCAAAGTATGAAAACAAATCTAACTACTGTAGCATTTCACAAAGGACAGTAACACAAAATCTATGTTAATGTCTGATCAGCCTAATATGCAAAGCCATAGAAAGACTTATTAGAAAACAGGAAACCTCCAAACACTGATCCCATTTCAGTTTGGATTTGTCAAGGGCAGATCATGCTTACTCAGTTTGGTGGACTTTTTTGAAAAGGTTACCAATGCAATGGAAGAAGGTAAAATGGTACACACTGCATACCTCAACCTGGTCAAAGCTTTTGACACAATCCCCCCACTCGAGCATTGTAGAAAAGCTAAATAAACTGGGAGCCACATCCTATTACGCACTGGATTACCACCTGGCTCACAGATAGGATGCAAGAAAACAAAATAGGGAAGGTTACCTCCACAAAGGGATGGGTCACCAGTAGAATCCCCTTGGGTTCTGTGCTGGGACCTTTCCTGTTTAGCATCTACTTCTCTGAAGTAAAACTCAATACCAAAGGGCTCTGGCTGACTAAGGTTGCACATGGCTGCAAATTAGGAGCAGTCACTGAATCCCCAAATTACATAGCCATCCTGCAGGAAGGTTTATCCCAAAAAATTAACTGGTGCCAGAATCATGAACCGAAAATAAATGTCAATAAATGCATTATTGTATTCTTTGGGAAGTCATCTACCTCAGGGAAGAACCACAATGACATTAAGACACTGTGAGTAAGCTTGTTTGGATTTGGGAAGTTATCTGGACAGTGACCTAAATTTTAACCAATGTGTCTACTGAGGTAAAAAAGTCCTTCTATATAGCACAGCTTATAAAAAAGGGGTTATGTCTTCCAGTAGGATGCAGATGATCTTTGTAGCCAGTGATTCACTGCCTCTGTACCCAGGAAGAGAAGGACAAAAGGGGTGATGGACTATATCACTTGCTCCCTAGTAAGCAACCAGTGCCTCACCGCAGTACACTGCTTGCATCTCATTACTGAGCCTGTATGTACAGCAGTCAATAACTTCTGCTAAGTATGGCTTCTCCCTTATGCATTGTAGAGAAGCCATGACAATACTGCAAGACATGCAGATGGTGTATGTATCCTGCCAGCCACTGAAGTATACCATCCACGAATTAGTAATGCAGAAGTCCTACATGTCTAAATCCTATATGTCCATAACCCCGCTACCACTTAAACAGTAAAAGCAGGTGTAATAAATATTACTCTGGTCTCTGGGCAACTTCTGTTTGATTAGATGCATGGGCACTGGAGGGACTGGGTGGGGAAGATAGGAGTGAGTGGTCAATGCCAACACACCTAGGGGGAGGGAGGTAGCCTAGGCTCCCTGGAATAGCTGCATGAAGTGCCCGATGAGCTATACGCTGTAAGAAGTATACTTCTTAAGTTGAGGTTTGACCATGCATGGAAGAGAGCATGCACTTTCTTAATGCAGGAAATGCAGAGCTTTCAAAGATACACTTTGTTGTGGGAGGTGGGGCACACTCCCCAGCAGAAGTTTGATGCAATACTAGTGTGTTTTGACTCTTTACTAGTCTCAGGTATGGGTCAGATTGAGCCAAGAGAAGGCTATTGTGGATACAGCAGATCCAGTGAATTCACAGAGGAGCTGGTGGCAGCTGAACATCAGCTGCAGGGAGAAAGGAAATAAACATTCCACTGAACAGCATGTCATTTATCAGTGACTGTGCTGGACACTGGAACTTTACACAAGCTAACTGGAGATATTACTGAGGTTTTGAAAGCATTTATAAACCAGGTCCTACAAAGTTTTTCAAGAGTCTACTGTCAAATGCAGTGATGAATAGTCACATGCCTTGGATGCAGGCTGAGTGGACACCTGTTAGGAGTGAATTCCACACTATATGCCATGTGCCAGGTAAACTGGGTACAGTGGATGTCACATACACTGAGATCCAGAAACCTTTCGCTGATGATGTGACTGCCTATGCAAATGTATTCCTTAAGTTATCAGGTGATGTCACTACACAGATGTGTGTGCTATCAGTCCCAAATAAATTGTGATGCCAACAGCTGGCACTCTTGTGCCAATTACTAGACCTTTAAAGGTGGTCAAGGATCATGAGTGTACTCAGAACAGGGAGAATTTAAGTGGGAATGGAGATATGTACAGCAATCACACAGTTAGTATATACATTAGTAACAAACGTGTGGGAAACAGCCCCCAACATCATACTAGCTATCCTTCATCACAGACACCACAGTAGGTGGTGTACAAGCATGCACACAGGAGGGGATCAAAACATAAGTGAACATGTATTAGCTCACTTATAAAAGAGGTTGCATTGCCTAGGCAGCTGTGGGGAAACATTACAGCATACATCCACAAACACTGTCAGGCATTTAGAGCACATGTATCCTGTACAATCTTGTACACAGACTTGCATCCCACCTCCACAACATGATCCTACATGACTGCAGGGCCCACAGGATGATATTCTACTACCTCCATCACCACCTATACTGAAATAGCCATCATCAGCATCAGCTGATCATTGTGTAGTAGTCTGTATATGTAGTTAATGTACTTTAAGCAATACTCCAGGATAAACATATCTAAGTAAGCAGTAACATTCCCTCCATGGTGCACCCACATCCATACCCCAATGATTCCAAAAATGGAGTCATGTTTTACTAAGAGTAACAAACAGACATTATCTATTAATTCTTGTCATTGCTGTGAGGACCCTCTACTATCCCACAGCAGACCAAGGTCCAGGACCTCCTCCTTAGTGTTGTGCTTAATGACATTAAATTCTAGAATGGCTGTACTCCAGCTTCCATGCCCACCAATGACATTTGCACGGCTTGCACCTGTCACCACTGGTCTTTCGGATATTGGCAAAGGCTCTTGCCACCCCCATAGTGCCTTTTTTAGGCAAGGCTCAAAAGTCAAACTCACCCCCATAGACAGCACAAGGAACAAGAAACTAAGGGTAATGCTGCTAAACGCCAGAAGTCTTAACCTCAAGATGCACGCACTCGAAGCTCTCCTCAGTATGGAGAACATCGATATCTGTGCAGTGACAGAAACCTGGTTCAAGGCTCCAGAGAGCACCCCAGCACTATCAGGCTATACCTCATATCATGCTTTTCGGCCCCAAAACCCGGACCGAACCACAAAAGGAGGGGGAGTTTCCATATTTATCAAGGATATCCACACCTCCAGGTTAGTGGCATTGCACAAGTATCGGAGACCATCCATGTGCAACTAACAGTGGGCAAGACTGCTTTTCAGTTTATAGCATCCTACAGACCACCCTCTCAAAGTCAGGAATCCCATTCGGCTTTCCTGAAAACATTGGAGAACATGAAGATCTCTCCGAACACCATTATATTGGGCGACTTCAACTACCCAAACATTGACTGGGAGCACTACTCAAGCCCCAGCACCTTAGCCCAAAGATTCCTGGAAATTATAAACTCAAATGCTATGGAACAACTAGTCACCACTCCCACAAGAGGGGACAACATACTAGACCTGATCATTACCAACATGGGGACTCTATGCTCCACACCAGAAGTATATCCCTCATTGGTAAGATCAGACCATAAATTAATTTCACTGGATGTCCACATCTCGACCCCACCCCCAGCCCAGAAAACCACAGTGAAAAACTTCTCAAAAGTGAACTTCTCACTTCTCAAAATCAAAGTGGAATCCTTCAAGGCCCCAGGGCCAGTGGAAACTACAGCCCAAACTGCAGAATCCTATATAAATGCATTCTACGGACATCTCCAGGAATGCATGGATCATGCTATCCCAAACAAAACCAAGACCCAATCATCCAAAGGCAGGCATCCAGTCTGGTGGACCCCTGCCATAAATAAACTGTACAACAGAAGGAGGAAGCTACTACATGATAGAGCAAAATCCCTAATAGGGAAGGCATCTCTGATCAGTACTAGCAAAAAATTACGATCCCTCATAAAATCCTCCAAGGCCAGCTTCGAGCGAAAAATTGCACAGGACACCAATGACAATCATAAGGCTTTTTTCAGTTATGTTAGAAACCTGGGATGCAACTCCCAGACTTGTTCTGAGTTGATTCTAAACGACAAAAAATACACTGAACCCACAGACATCACCAATATCCTGGCAGACAGGTTCAGTGCAAACTTCTCCCCTCCCCCAAAAGAGCAAGTATCTATCCCGGCAGAGGGCTGTCTCCCAAACATCTCAGATGCTCAGGTGAAGGCTGCCCTCTCCAAAGCAAAAAACATTGCTTCCATGGGAACAGATGGCGTCCCAGGTTGCGTCCTACATGAACTACAAGAGGAACTAATCCCTCAAATAAAACAGCTATACAATCTCAGCCTCACTACAGGATATGTGCCCACAGAATGGCGTACAGCAACAGTGGTCCCACTCCACAAAGGTGGAGCCTCTACGGACCCTGGAAACTATCGCCCCATAAGCCTGACTAGCTTAGTCTGCAAGGCTATGGAGAGGATCATCATGGAGCTCATAAACAAAGACATTGGGGACCTACAGACACTAGATCCTACCCAGTTCGGCTTTGTCAAGGGCAGATCCTGCCTTTTGAACCTGGTTGACTTCTTTGAAACAGTCACCAAAGCCATAGATGAAGAGAAGGTAGTCCACACAGCCTATCTGGACCTTGCAAAGGCATTTGACACAATACCCCACTCGGGCATCATAGATAAGCTATCCAGCTTAAATATAAACCCCTATGTCACAAGATGGGTCGCAAACTAGCTCAAAGACAGAACCTACAGAGTGAGAGTTGCTGGAGCCATGTCAGACTCGAAACTGGTCACAAGTGGCATCCCACAGGGTTCTGTCCTGGGACCACTCTTGTTCGGTATATACTTTTCCGAGGTACAGGCAAATGTTGGAGGACTATGGCTCACCAAGTTCACAGATGACTGCAAACTTGGCGCCATAATCAACTCTCCAGCTGACACAAACATCCTTCAAAAAGGTCTCACAGAGACAGATAACTGGTGCCAGTGCCATGGTTTAAAGCTAAATGCCAAAAAATGTATAGTCATACCCTTTGGCAAAAACAATGTGCCCACAAATTACCACATAGGCGGAAACCCATTATGTACAGAGAAAGCTATTAGGGACCTGGGGACCCAAGTTGATAGGAATCTCTCCTTTGAAAACCACATTGCCAAAGTGGTTAGAAAGACCTTCTACATAGCCCACCTCATCACGAAGGGTTTCACATCTAGATCAAGAGAGGTAATCGTGCCCCTTTATTCATCCCTCATCAGGCCCATCATAGAATACAATGCCCCTTTTGGGATGTACCTTACCCGACACCTGCAGCAATTAGAAAGACCCCAAAAGTATCTCACCAAGAGGATCAAGGGTCTCAAACAGATGCCATATGCTGCTCGGTTAAAAAAACTCCAGCTCTACTCAGTTACATACCGCCTACTTCGAGGCGATCTATGCCTGACATACAAAGCTATGTCAAATCCAGAATTAATGGACACGCTCCACCTCAGTAAATCTAAATCCCTTAGAGCCACACGCTCGAGGGACTTGAACCTCAGCACAGAAATAAATAGAACTTGCTGGAGGGACAGGTTCATAACCCAGAGGCTCCCTTCGCTCTGGAATAGAATTCCAGTTCATGTGAGGCAGAGCATCTCACTGAATCTCTTCAAGAAGAATCTCGATAAGTGGATGGGGGATCGTAGGTTTGTCCCAGGGATTACTCCCGTGTCACTATTAGACAGAGGCACAGTAAACTAAACCTTAAAAAGGGCACAGTATACTCAAATCAAGGGATGGCGTAAGCCATACAGAATTGGGCTAGGCTTATAATTGCCCCAGGGCAGATAGCCTAGTATGAACCTATGAACCTAATCCAAGACCACCTCAACCCACCTGTACTGCCTCAGCTCTTGATTGCCATCTTGACCCATAAGAAGGGTGACATCTGTGTAGTGAATATTAACAGTCAGCTCAACCTCCTGCATGATAAAATGCATATTTGTTTTATAGCCACTCACTGAAACACAGGTGACAAGACATAAAGTAATTGTTATAATGGCTAACTTCTTCCACACGCAGCCATACAAATATGCAGGCCAATAAGAAAAGCAGGCCTAAGAAATAAACATGGTAGTAAATTAAATGCTTAGTCACATTCTTTCAATTTATTTATTTAATAAAATCTGCTGTCCATACTCACAGACTAGACCTATTTTAGCTACAGCCCCATTAATACAGCAGGATCACAGCAAGAAATGGAGTTAAAGTTAAGGCTGATTGTTAATGTAAAAATTACCAAACTGTGTTATGGGAAATCAAACCTAAAAATATTCACATATATAAAGTAACCAAACTGTGTGCAGCCTCATAAAAAATGTTTACTTACAGTTATGGAATATGCAACTCTCACTCACAGAACTGCTAGTTAAAATTCCACGCGCGAGTGCGGAATGTGTTTACATCTGCGTTGGCACATGCGTGTGCGATGCCGGGTCTTCCTTAAAGGAGAATACTCTGGCACTGTGGATGTAAACACGTTCCACACTCGCGAGTGGAGAGATTTTATTTTTTAAAAGCTTTCTATTTTTTTCTGTCTTCAGGATGTGTGGGTTAACCAAAAGGGGGAGGTGCGTGCCCCTGCACCAAAGCCTAAATCCGTCACTGTCATGTGACCTTTATGTTATAGTATTAAGCTATGCTTTTACTCTTTTGTGAATATCTGATGACATCTGAACTTAGATTCAAACAAAAAGTGCTTAATAAACTTGTTGCAACTTTGTTCTAATGCCCCGGAGTAATTTTTTTGTTATTTTACAGTGGTTTAAAGTGCTCTAATCAATATACTTCTCAGAGGTCAAAGCCAATATCAGTGGCCTCTGGCTGACAAAGTTCACAGAAGATCACAGAAGATCACCCTTCAGGAAGGTCTAGCACAGACAAATGCTTAGTGCCAAAACCATGGCTAAAACCCAGTGCCAAGAAATGCATTATAGTAGCTTTTGGGAAGTCAACCACCCTGGCAAGCTATGTCATCAATAAAACACCCCTAAAATTTGATTCCCTAGTCAGGGATAGTAACCTAGCCTTTGACCAGCATGTGCCAGAAGTAGTAAGAAGCTCCTTCCATGTTGCCCAACTTATAAGTATGGCATCTAGGTCCAGAGAGGTCATTGTACCACTGTACTCAACCCTCATCAGACACCTCATTGAGTATAATGACCCCTTTTGTAGGTACTTAACCAGACACATGAAACATCTAGAATGTCCATAAAAGTTCCTTATAAAAATAATACAGGGAGTAAGCATAATGTACTACACTGATCGCATCAAAGTCCTGTCTCTTTACTTGGCATCATACAGACTCCTGAGAGGTGTGGCATAGAAGGCCTGTCTGTACCCTGTTTTGATGAACTTTTTACATAGCCACAAAACAAACAGCATCAGAGCTACTAGATCTAAAATAAATAGGATATGTTTCTCAGAGAATTCCCATTTGCTTGGAACAGGCATCTATGTGAATCAGGGTTTCTCCATAGCCCTATTAAGTGCAAATTGGGACAGTGGATGGATAACTGGAAATTCACCTATGGTCTGGTGCCTATGTCTCCTCTTTACAAATAAAATTTGTGGGACACATTTGGTTTGCAAAGCTAGGCTTATAAAGGCTCTAGTAGTCATTAGCCTAGTATGCACCTATGAACCTATGAATTTATGTTGCAAAGAGATTTTATTGCTATTTCAAAGTAAAGGTTATTATCATACAACTGTACTAAACAATTTTGTTTTATGCTTCAGGTGGGCATGATCTGCCTAACAATATGCTAGCAGCATAATCTCAGAGTTCTTGAATGACTAGCACATCATCTGAGAAAATAAAGTCTCGCAGTAAAGAAAATCTTCTCAAAAGACATCATGGGTAAAGAAATGGATTCAATACTTTCAGTTTTGGACATATGTATAGAAGCTTCCCCAGAACAGAAATTGGCTCATTTATTCAAAAGAGTGCCTTTCATGGTAAAAGAGGTACGTTGTTATCAGAGATCTGCACTTAAGTACCAGGAAAACATCTGAAGGTAAAGTAGAAATGAAAAGCTTGCTGACAGACTAAACTTTAGACAAGTCTAGAGGTCATGTTTTACTTGGTAAACAAAATGTGTGCATGCACAGATCCAACTTCTGTTTTAAAAGGGTAATACTGCTTTGATATTTAAACTATGCTATTTATGTAAAATAAACTGTTCTACTTTAAAAAGCACCTTACATGTTTAAGGTAATTATAACAGCTCTTGAGTGCTTCTGCACAAGTGCCATGTCTTTAAAATTCATATAGAGACAATTTAATACCTACACAGTTCTGTTATATTTAATGTTAACGTACCTGCAGGCTTTCTCCTATTTACTAGTATAGAAAGACATATTTATCTGCAGACTATAGAAATAACCATTTACAGATTTTCCACATTTTCTAATTAATAACTAAGTCTCTGGGGCTATTGTTGTCATTTATTTATTTTTTTATTTATTTTTTTGACAACTGTCATGTGAAAAAGCAGCATAAGCTTTTTGGGATGAAACACCTGAAGTAATTTGTGTCACAAAACAAAGCAGTTGGTGCCTTGCAAAACCAAGCTAGTTTCCATGGTTATTCCGAAATACGAAAAATAATACTAGTGCTTTCTTTATGCATGAAAGTCTCAAGATGGAAATACAATCAAAAAGATTTATTTTAACATCATACTCAAGTTATTAGCAAAATAATTTCATAAAGTGATTGCTATTGGAACTAGAATCTGAAATTAATTTAAAGTTATAAAAAGAAAACATATAAGTAAACTTATATTCAGAGGCCAAAGGTTGAAGCAGTGCAGATATACAGGTTAAAAGGCCCAGTTTGTGTTAAAGAAAAAAGCTACAAACTGCTGTATATCTTGGTAAATTATTGTAAAAGGGCAACATATAAAATGAAGGCAAAAACTGCCATTGCACTTATGAATTAAGAGCTGACAATGCCAGTACAGGTGAAGTTAAAGCTATGCAGAAAGGCAGTTACAGAAAATGGCTTTGAAGATCGAATGCATTTCGGACAATACTATTTTATATCTATGCACGCTCCTATATGCCTTGATTAAAGATCAATACTTTTTTAATGTAAAAGAATAATGATGTTTTGGAGCTTATAGAATATTCTGGATCTAATAATTGAGGCTTTGTTTGATCTTCATTTAAATAAAATGAGACAAATGCAGCTACTATAAAGTGCTTAATTATGTTGTCTTTTTAGATGTGAACATCAGTATGTAATTATGATGTATAATAAATAATTAAGAAACATTTTATGAGAGATATGTATTTTCACCTTCACTATAAATGTCTAAGTTTCTGTTTTCTGCAGTATAGTATTAATACTGAAGTAAACTGATATTTATTTTATTTATGTATTTATTTATTTATTTATTTCACATTTGTTAACTGGGTTAGTCCAACTGCATTTGCAAACAAACCCATTTTCAGTGGAGACCCTAGGGGAAAAGCCCCAGCAAACATAAGTAAAGATAAAGTGACAATATACAAATATTAAATAACAATCATAATACAAAATAATTGTAAAAAAGAAAAGGTTATTAACTATTTGCATTGCATTGATAGTAAGCAACCCGTTTTCATTGGAGACCCAAGGGGAAAGAACCCCAGCAAACATAAGAAAAGATAAACATACAGGACAAAAACTATTAAAAATAACAATGCAAATATGAAATTAATTATAAAGAGAAAAACAAAAGAAAAAAATTATGAACATTAAGGGTTGAACTGATAGCAGTGGTCCAAAATTACTACATATGAGAGTAAAAACAAAAAGATAATTGTTGTTCAAAAGAAGGACAATGTATAGACATTGATAGGAAGTGAGGGGAAAAAGATAAATAATGTGGAGAATTGGAGGGGGGAGAGAAAGAAGGGGGCTATAGTAGGACTATAGTAGTAGAGCTGAGGGTTTAGGTGGTTAATTTATACACAGTAATATACACCTATTTCCTACTCCTATCTTGTATTAAATATGTTGGCCTGAGTAACAATTTTACTACACAAGAAGGATGCCATTGTGAGCATTTAAAGGATGGCTAAAACAGCACTTTTAACAGGATAAATGTGACCTCAATTCAAGTTGGACGGAATCAGAGGTTCACTGTCCATGTTATATGAAGTAGCTGAACAGGCGAGGAAAAAAGAGATACACATACAGGAATGTTAGTACGCGTACAACCTATCATAACACAGATTTGACTTTAACAATTGGTTGGAGCATTTTTAAGATTGTACAATAAAATAACTCTTTAGTTGTATGTTGCAGCTGTTATCCTATGCAGATAATTAGTGTTAAACACTATAATTAGTTGAGCAAGGATTGATGATGAAGAATTGACCATTTATGTTTGATGTAAGGCATAGCTATTATCAATTATTCAAAATGCCTTAATGTTTAATATTTATTGCAAATGCTGGGGATTCTGACATTATTGGCAATAAAATGCTCTCAGACTGGATTGCTGATAATTTATTTTTCTGTACTGCTAAAAACCTTTCATACTCTTTCTGGGAACTGATAACATTAGCAGTAGTTTTCTGTAATTGTGAAAAGTCAATATTAATTAAGTCTGGTAGTTTAGAGCAGAGGATTAAAACAATCAGCTATTAATGAGTTTCATTCTATGAACCTGTAATAGTATAAATTAGTTAATAACTTCTGTATTATACGTTAACAACATGTTTTACAGATTTATAACATACATCATCAGCCCAGAACCTATAAGTGTTAAGATATATCTATATATATATATATATATATATATATATATATATATATATATATAGAGAGAGAGAGAGAGAGATTTGGGTTCCCGCCTAAAGACTGAGTATGTGTTTGATCAACAGCTCTATAGTAACCCCAATATATATATATATATATATATATATATATATATATATATATATATATATATATATCTGTGTGGGTGTGAATGTATACAAAAGCTATCTATGTAATTGATACAATGTTATTGTTATGTGGAGCGATGCTGATAACAAGTGACAAATCACTGAAAACTGAAGGTAAATGTGAAAACAAGTACAAAATAAAAAGAAGTTGAAATATATATGTTTGTATGTCTCCTGTGGTTTAAAATAATTTATGATACAGCCAGTACTGTAAAACAGTGAGCCAGTGTCTTGCTATTAATTGAATTTTATATGTCATTTTCCTTGCAGTACATCCTTGTCCATATCTTAAAATTAAATAAAAATTATATAAATAAAAATGCCTTTAATTTGAAATGGAGTGTAACCATTTCATCTAACAAGTATGTTTCTCGCTTGCTATTTTCTTTAATACTCTTAATGATATTTTCTTCTGGAATTCAAAAAAGACTAAAGTCGCTCTTCGTCTGTTTTTTACATGTTTCAATGAAATTTTGCTAAAAGGCATGTAAATAAACTTGAACTACTTTCAGGTATCATCATAATTCATTTAAAAAAACTAGAACTCCCCCCAAACTAATTCAAATTGACTGGCTAGCAATCTTCTCTGAAGACTGTCTAACAACTGGTCTTGAAACATTTACTCTTAGAATGGGACGAGGTAACTTGGCAGAAGAGTTCTATGTTTTTTTGCTCAGATGCAATCTGATACCAGGCATTTCATCAACACTGACCAGTACTTGCAACTCAGTATTCCTTTACTAGACAGATAATTAGTTCGATATTTTTCACTCCTGTAGCTCTCATTAATAAGATATAAGAATCCATTTACACAAATGTAACATGTACTGATTACCTCACACTCCAGGGTGTGTGGGTATTAATTAATACCCTGGGTGCTATGAAGGCAGTTAGACTTACCTCATACGTCACAGTATAAGCCCATTGGTAATAATGAGTTTTCAGTACCTAAACAATCTAGCATGTATTAGTGCCTATAGATTTTAAACTTACAACCGTGATTTCTCTGTTCACACTACAACGATCATAAGCTGATTCAAAGAATGAAAGAAAGAAAGATGTTAAACCAGCAAAATACAATAATTATTGCATAAGACAAAAGGTAAGTACACATGTAATGAATGCCTATTACAACTAGAGTGAAATTAAACTGTTTAATATTAGTTTGAGGGTGCACATTATTTTGAACAGTACATTTCTATTTCTGCAAACAGCACCTGAAATTACATAACGCAAATTATTTATGTGAATACTTACGCGTTCTCTTCATGCTTCTTGTACAGCCAGCTGAACTTGAAGAATAAATGAGGTTTCAGTAGAAGAGTTTGCCAGGAGTCAAAATAATTTTGTATTTTCCCTAAAATTTCATTTTCTGTAAAGAAAGTAAAGCAATACAGAACTGTCACATTGAAGTGTGTAGAACATGTTTTTGAGAAACTGTATCAAAGAAAGTGTTTTACTTGGTCAAGTTAAAATTCTTTTGCAAAAAAAAATGTATGCAATGTAATGCTGCTTAAGTCGAATTCATTCTGCAACTTTTTTACCTCTAGGAGTTTATATACTTTATCTTTTTCTTCCAGGAAATATTTCAAATCCCTTTATTTTTTTTCACCTACAAGATCACATCTCCATTTAATATTCTCAGTAGATTAATCATTAACAGAAACTAGATACCTTCCTACACACACACGCATACACACACACACACACACACACACACACACACACACACACACACACACACACATGCATATTGAAATAATTTCATTAATTCATTGCACCATAATCATCTGTCTTCACTTCAAATTATTAATTATCAAATCATCTTCTGTTTTTGCATGAAATCTGTTAAACATTTCCTTCTGAAATTTAAAAAGTATTTCGTGATCACAATTCCGGTGTGAAATTGCCAGAATTTTAGTAGCCATTGTAAGAAAAATAATTTAGTAAACTGGTCTAGTCTGACAGTTGGCACATAGGTTTAAGGCTTTGAGCTGTCATTTCCTGTGTACAGGATTTGATTCTCTTAGCCATTATTTGCCTGCTGTTTGACTGTAAGTCTCAACCAGACATTGCTCTTGGGATACCCCTGAAAGGGAGGGTGGACCTATTTGGTTAACAAATGGGTATTTATTTATCTACAAGTACCTCTTATACCAATGTTTTTGACTGGCTTTGACATCAGAATTATATATGATTTTATGAAAGTCATCATATTAAAAACTTTCTTTTTCATCAAGCTTTTTTCTAGCTAAGATGCATTAGTTAATTCTTATAAATGTAGGTTAACTGGTGATCCTCCAAATGCCTCACAGTTGTCTTTGCCTCCAATGGCATAGAGGGAAGAAGCCATGTTATGACCCACATGACCTGAGTTCAACAAGTAGCACTGGGACTAATGGAGCCAGGCAAGGGAGGGAGGGACTGAACACCTACTGCTAGCTCTCCCATTTTTAAACTCTATGGGAAATCTAGGAAATTAATAAGTACCTTATGTAGAAACATAAAAGTAAATACATTATATAACAGAGACAGAGCTACAATATCACCATTGAAAATAACCCTGTTATGAAAACAAGTCACACCTAAAACACTGAAATTGCTTACTAAATTCATAAAATCAATCATAGCCAGCTAAGAAATTAAATTAGCATCCCAAATCTAAAGCAAAAATAAAGAATTCTTAAATCTGATCAGACTACTAAATTGAAGAAAGTAGTCAATTAAATCAAACCAGTTTATTTGTAAAGGCTAAAGTTAGGCAAATCATAATTAAAATGGACAAACAGAGAATTCAGTTAATGAAACTAAATAAATCACATCTTGTGCACAAAATAAATGTTAAGAAAATGCAAGATAATAAAAATTAAATACAGACAACATAAACTAAAACATGCAAAATAATTCAGAATATATAATAAATTAAAATTAAACTGCAGCATTTGTGGAACATTCACTAGTATGACTTAGGAATCCAATGAGTATTGAAGGATCCCTTAAAGAGATGCACAGTAAGTACACATCTTACTGAGTGAAGTAGGAAATTCTATTGGTAAGGAACACAAAAAGTGGAATACTAAATAACCAAAAGGAAGGTGTAGCATTATCAACCAGCACTAGTAAATTATATATATAACGGCACAGGGAAAAATAGATCCAAAACAAATTACAACTAAAAAACAACTCTACAAACAAGAGCAAATGATATTTATTCAGCATTTTCATCCTCAAAAAATAGGACTTCATCAGAATACCTTCCTCATTGCATCACTCCCTTATACATAATTATATAATTAGTGAATCAAATTAAAAGTGATTTTCCAATAATTTAATTAAAACATATACTCACAAAGGTAACTTCCACATGTTCATAAAAGGATTTCACTAATAATGAATTTTAAAATATAAATAAACACCTTACTTAATATAAAAACTATAATTTGGTTGAATAGAAATAAACTAATTCCAACCTGATTTGTTATGTACATTCAGCCTAAGCTGCTAAAGTAACTCCATATGATAAAGTTTTTTTGTTTTTGCCCATTCGCCAACCCTAGGGCTAATTTTAATCTGTTTCAAAGTGCCAAAAAAAAACTTAATATACTCTGGACATAATAATAGATGTTTAAATAATTAATTATTTTTTGTTTTGTTCTTGATATCATAAAGGTGCTCATGGATTCTTTTATGTAAGCATCTTTCAGTCTTGTTCACACACAAAGCAGGGCATGCAGGACACTTAGCAATGTAAATAACTCCCTTAGTAAAACAATTACCTTTTTGTAAATGTACCTTAGATTTTAGACCATTATCTAATAATAGGGTTTTACCTTCAAAAATAGACGATCATTGATTAAAGCAACCACACCTGGCCATACTGCATTTCTTATCAGCAAAATCCATTTTAGCATTTTGACCAGCTTCAAATATGTTTTTAAAGTTTCGGTCTGTCTTATAACTGAAAAACAGTTCAGATCCTAAGAAACTGTATACAACAGGATTAGCCCTTAATGTTTCCAATTCCTCCTCACTATATATTTAACCTATGAGCATATTTATGATATCAAGAACAAAAACAAAAGTAATTCATTATTTAAACATCTATTATTATGCCCACAACATATTAAGTTTTCTTTTGGCATTTTGGAACAGGTTAAAATTGGCCCTAGGGGTGGCAAATGGGCCTTATATAATAATTCAGTAGTGTGTAATGGTTATATTAGCTTCAGTTTTCAAATACTTTAAGTTTTATACAAAAATATTAGAAGCAGGGGTGAAAAATGCCTTTCCAACCTCCCTTCATCAAATATAATTGCCAAAAGATTTCAAAGAGAGTGTTAAATCCTACCTTGAATATTCATAGTTCAGTGCTCTGAACCTCCTAGCTAGTTCTCACAACTTCCTTTCAGACAATCACTCCACCATCAGATATTCTCCTCTGCAATGTGTTTATCTACCTACTGATCACTACTGTATAGCAATTCATCCTTTCCTCATCTGCACAGCAATTCATCCTCTCCTCATCTGTACAGCAATTCATCCTCTCCTCATCTGTACAGCTATTCATCCTCTCCTCATCACTACTCTGTCTTCTTATCTCAACATAGCCTATTCTTTCCTATACCACCTGCCCCCTTCTTATAACCTTTTTGTTTTCTATAACACTGACTCTCCAACGTCTATACTCTCTGCAAACCTCTTGACCTTATACCATGCTATATGTCTAAAATTTCTATAATTCAAATCCCGTGTCACATTCCATTGATGTTTTCACCCTAATTTGCCTATGCTACTAGGCTTCACCCTGCATTTTTAAATTGCTTTGGTGCCTGCTATGTTCTCATCATTTTCTGCCATTTTTGCCATTGCATTACACTTGTATGTTGTGTTTACACAATGGGTGCTCCTTAATTGTTATGCTTTCTAGCATATGATGATATTAAACTCAGTGTGTATTCTGGTGTATTATTGTTATTATTCGTTGCTTATCTTTTTTCATGTTAAGAAATTAAAAATTTTACTAGGGCTTTTTCAAGGAGCTTTTCTTCCTAGGCATCCACTTAAAAGGGATTTCTTACCCAATCAGACTTTCCAAGTAAAGAAATGCTAATGACTAAAGAAATAAAGAACTAAAAAAATAAATTAGATTGGAGGGAAAAGTTATGATGGAGGACTTTGCTTAATGCTTATAATATCATGACCTCAATGACAATGTCTCAAACTTTTGTTAATGCTGAGACAACTTATGGACTGATTGCTTTGCAGAATGAAAGTATGTAAAGATCTTGTTTTCAGTATAGTGTTTATCCTACTCATAGTTTTTTTTTTTTTCTTTACTTTTTTCCCTCTTCCTTGAATGTCTTTTCCACACTTTTTCCATAGTTGTTGCAGCCTAAACTTCCTGGGATTGTGTACATAATGAGTATATGTTGTAATAAACATTTGTCATGCCAGCTGTATGGAATTCATGTTATAGATTCATTGAGTCATCGATAAGTAATGGCCACCTGCCCTTACAGCACATTTTAAGCCTAGCCATTTTCCCTTTTTGTACTTGAAATAACCTACGCCATTTAATTATAGACTGGCTGTACCCATCCCAGGGTCAATAATTATATATTATCCTTAGTGATGATAACTGAGATTGTACCATAGATGATTTGAGGGGACCCATGCATGGTATAAAATATATAACAGCTACTTCTGTTAATTAGTAGTACAGGAAGCAGTCCTGGGGTAAATATTCTGTTTCTCATCCATAGATATGAGCTGTATTTCAATATGGACAAGGTTAAACTTTGTTTTATGTGGAGGGGGATGTGAAAAACATAATTCTGCAATGAGATTATGTTGCAAACATGAAATCATACTTAGTGTTATTCGCATGCAACATGCCACCTCTTGTCTCCTGTAGCCTGTGGCACAGTATATTATTGTAACTCAAGGTTTCCTCCCAGGGCCTCCACTGAAAATGGTCTCTCCTCAGTCAAACTATACTGGTCAACAAATGAGAAAAATAATTATAAATATATAAATGATAAATGATCACTGTCTAGTATGAGGTCACTAATCATTCTGATGAACATCTCAATGTTGTGTCATTTCCTGAAGACAGGCTGAAAAAAAAGACTTATAACCATCTATCGTAAATGGGTGATTAGATGTTAGATCCTTTTATTTCTCTGATTTGAACTGTGCCAAGTGCCTAAGAAGAAGGCTTTCTCTGTATTTGTGTGTGTGTGTGTGTGTGTGTGTGTGTGTGTGTATGTGTGTGTGTGTGTTTGAGTGTGACTGTGTGTGTGTGTGTGTGTGTGTGTGTGTGTGTGTGTGTGTGTGTGTATATATATATGTGTGTGTGTGTGTGTGTGCGTCTACTTCATAGACTGAAATCCTACTTACCGACTTTCTAAAGACTGAGATAAAAAAAAAAACTACAGGAGAACGACCACTTGGAACACTGACAGATGACTACAGGTAAGTAACTGCTCTCCCAACCCCGCAAACACATTAAAACCAAATCAAATAAAACCACTCATGTGGGGGGCTTTGCCCTCACACCCCCTAACTAAATATACCAAACGCTGAGATTGCACTAATGCGGAGGCAAGGAGCAAAGGTCAACATGCTGGCCAAGTGGTTATTTACCCATAGTGAACTGTTGGTGTTCCAAGTGGTCAGTCTTCTGGAGTTTTGTGTTTTTCGTCTTGGTCTTTTGAGTGTCGGGTAAGTAGGATTTTGGGTTTCTGACCATTCAGGCTTACCTGTATCATCCACAAACCTTTTTTTTTTGCCCACTTCTTGCTAACCATCAAGCCCTCTGCTGAAAATTTGGTTTTCTTCCACCCTGGGGATGAGAACTCCACTTGAAAGCTGACATGCATGCGACCAGCAGAAGCTGCTGCTGCCATGAACCCCAGTGTCCTGTACACACTCAGTTTATAGCATGCAGGGGCTGGGCATACTAGGTGTTTCTAGCTTGAGGATGTGAGTTATACATATGAAAGGGAAATGAGGGAAATAAGCCAGTATGATTACCCCTTCACCCCAAGAAGAGCACTGTAGGCAGTTTTCCCAGTCTCCACCAAGGAAATCACGTTTGCTCTGCATTCCCAAACTTACACGCACACATATTCCCCAATGACAGAGACTAGCAGGCACCAGCCCTTCTTTACTCTTTCATCAGCTGGATCTTCCAGTGCTGAGGCCGCTAATCACACAGAAGTAACCTTATTTGAAGTCTGTCTTCATCCTTCTGTGACACAGCAGGCAAATCCATAACCTTATAGAGTGGTAATAAGCAAACATATTTTAAAAGACAAAAGTAATCTTCTACTACTAAATTTAGTATATTATGGGGCCAGATTTAAAAAGAGTTGCTCTCAGTGCAATTCTGCTCTGATTCTGGATTACTTGCTCTCAGTGTAAGTGACGTATTTCAGAGTAAGGTCTATCTATAAATAGGCTTACACCAGGGGCCATATTCCAAAACACCTGCTCTCAACCTGTTCTCTGTGTAAGTGGTCACTTAAACTGAGCGCAAGTGTTTTGGAATTGGACCCTATGGCTTTGTTAAAGGAATACCATTCCTCCTTAATCTGTTATCTTTCTTTGAGGACCTAACCATTGTACTTTTTAGGGGAATTACTGCATGTACAGCACACTTGGACCTCACTAAGTCACTTGACTAAGGCTCTGATAAAGGTATTATAGATAAACTTATTCAGCGAGAAGATAAACATCATATAACCTAAGAGGTATATATTTGGATGACAAGGACAATGCAGCAGAGAAAAAAGAGCAGATTACCTAAAAGAAGTATTGAGTGGAGTCCCTCAGGGCTCCGTGTTAGGACCATTTATACTTGACCTCTTTTTTTCTTTTACACCTATAAATAAAGAGTTGTAGTTTGAAAAAATTAACCTACAGCTGCAAATTAGGAAATATTACCACAGCAAAGACTTTAATAGTACTGCAAGTTGGGCTGAATAAAATAAAAACTTGGTGCAGAAGTAAAAGCCTCACTCAATGCTACCAAATGGAATGTTTTTAGATTTAAGAAAATGGTGATTTAGCAAAGATCAGCATTGAAATTAGAGATCTAACAACCATTGCCGACAATAAATAAGTTTAGATTTGATCGTTATCACAAATAAATTCTGAAAAGTGTTATTTTACAATGCATGCAGTACTCACAGACTTATTCAGCAGATTATGAGAAATTACTGCTTCTCTGAATAACTTATTGATTTTGCCAATTATTTAATATTAAGCTATATTCTTAGTCTAAAACAAAACATCTAATACAGCTCAAAAAAGAGCAGAAGTTCTTAACTAACAGAACTGAGGGGATTGAGAACATGATCTGCTGAAACACATGTTAAGAGGAGTCCCTTTGTGCCATCACATAGACAAAAATGGCTGGATAGGACTTCAAAGCTCATGATTGGAAGGTAAAATTAGTGCAACAATACAAACTTGCAACCTACAGCTTAAAAAATAACAGAAAAAGTGAGGCTGGACACAGTACTTTATGTGCTATGAAACTGTGGAATAAACTGTCTCCCAAACTAATGTTCTGCTCATTTCTAATAGTTTTCAGAAACAATGTACTTTTATCCTCTTTTTCGTCCCCTATTTTCCCTTAATTATCACTCCCTAACCCTCTAGAGAATTTATTCCAACTCCTTCCTGTTATCTGAGGACACTGAACATGGGATGCATGTTATTATTCTGCAAGGAATCCTAAGAACTTTTGTCTATCAGGTCTGCTATGCTTGTCCTATAAATCAGTGGGTGTATGCCTATGCATATCTGCTACACCAAGCTAAGGAGCTTTGCTTTCCCTGGCATCTTTATGTCTCTGTGTCCCACCCGCATGAATGGAGAGTTTACCTGTGGTCTATTGTTGTCTAAGTTGCAGATTTTGCTCTGCAGTGGGATGTGTATCAAATCCCTGTTCAATTTTTCCATGTCTTTTGGATTTATAATACCATGGAGGGAATACACCCCAATCCTAAATCAGGGTACAATTAAAGTTCATGAACTTAGTATTGTTTCAATTTTTGATGTTAGCAAAAAGTGATTTTATCAGCATCCACATTGTACCCAGAACTGACTCTTTCTGTATTTCATACAGGGTTACATTTATTGGTAGTATAAGTATGACTTCAAATCCTTTTTATTAGGCCTGTTGCTTTTACTACTATTGAAACTGTATGGTTATCTTTCTTCTACATATTCCTCATTTCTGCCTGGAAATCCTGGAATTTTATGACTTTGTGTCTCTGTACACAAGACACTGTAACCTCTGGATGTAACAATTTAAGTAATAAATGCTACCTTTGTCTCTTTTTCATGGACTGCTGTGTATGGTTTTCTCGCATCTATTTTTTTAACTGTTGGTAATTGGTGATCCTAAGTGATATAAATTTCATCATTCTCGATAAAACTTTGTAGTTCATATTCCCAATGCTTCTCAGCTGCTTCAATACTGCAGAGTCTGCACAATCCCTAATGAAACACTCTTGCCACATTATTGTGCCTTTCAGTATACAGGCTCTCTTTCATGAGTGCATCATACCCAGCATCCAGCAACAAGATGTATGACTGTTTACGGTTCTTTATTACAGAACCTGCATTTGACTGTTTGTCCTACATGTTCAATGGACTTGTAATCCAACGTGTATGTAGTCCACTATCCTGGGCCACCATTATTAGCTTTTCATCTTTTGGTTTCAGTTCAGTTCTCCTTAAAAATTCCTGCATCAAATCTTGGTCAACATGAGGTTGTTTCAGAAGATCTCTGTACTTACCACTATATTTATGGATTTTCCAGTTTTCTTTTCTTCTCAGCTGATCCTTTTCCTTATATTTTTTCTTTTTGTTTTGGCACATTAAGTTGTTATCTTATTTTTGTCTAATTCTAATTTGATTTCCATTCCCACTTCACATTGAAATAATTCTGCGAAACAAATCAAGGATGTCATCTTAGACTTCTTTTTCTCATATATTCAAACTTTCATTGCGTTTGGATCTGGTGAAGTTAGCAGATATGTATGCAGTCCCACAATTAATACATTTTCAAGGAGGTCCATGTCTCCTTCAGAATGGAGAATATATAATCTTGGCTTACACTGACTGTTATATATAATTTGATAAATGTGAAACATTTTTCTTGTTTTTCTGTTCAACTGATCCAGTACTTTTTGGAGTCAGTTGATCACACAAAAGCTTTAAGTAGAACAGAAGCAAACTGGTTTATAGCTTGGACTTTATTCCTAAATGTCAGGGTAGCTTTCAGAATTAGCTTTAGTCTTCTGGAGTATTATTTACTGAATTTTATTCTAATTAGTTAATGTTTTACTGCACATTCTTCATCTATTTCAAAATATTTATATACTCCTTCCTTCTCAAATTCTTTTATATCACATTCCTGTCCCAAACTGATGATTTATTGGTGCTGCAGCTTTCCTGTTTTAAATGATGCTTTTGCACATTTATCAAGACCAAATGACATTCTTATATCACCAGAACTATTTGTAGC
This sequence comes from Protopterus annectens, assembly GCF_019279795.1. Lineage (NCBI taxonomy): Eukaryota > Metazoa > Chordata > Ceratodontiformes > Protopteridae > Protopterus > Protopterus annectens. Next base: position 1,061,234,568 of record NC_056739.1, read on the forward strand.
TGTGCTTTAATCTCCTTATCTGATGAACTACACAATTTTAAGCCACCCACAAAATGTAGATGAGATGTCTTTAAACAAGGTTGGTTTCTGTGAGCTACTTGTAACTATGACCTAATCTGTTTAGTAAATAGCTTAATGGTTTAAGGGCCAGACAAGACAGCAGTGGTGACAGAAAATCACACCGGAATTTTGAATTTTTATCCCTGGGACAATAATCTGCCCTTTGTCAAGGCTCAACTGCAAAGTGGTTTGCCACTGTTTTATTGTCACTATAATATAATCAATAAATGTAGGGTGCATCTTATACATACATATGCAAGCATTTCTTTCTCCATGAATGTGGACTGTTGTCAACTTTCTAATCTCTCCATGCCATACTTACATTTTTTACCCTTTTTACAATTCTCTGTTATGGCTTTCTTTAGCAAGAAATGGTCCTTTGGTCCACATGTCTTTCTTTTGTTAACCTTTTGTTCTATTGCCATAACTTTTTTTTTCTAAATGACTGTAAACTGTGCATCAGTTCCAGCATATAGCTTATATATTGTCAGGAGGCAAGTTTTTGGTCTTAAGTCTTTAGAATGGCTTGCAGGTTCACTCTTAAGAAGGAGCATAATTTTTCCTTTTGTTGTCCAAGTTGGTGTCTGTTTAGGATGTGTATATAATTAATTCTTACTCAGGGCTAAATATTTGTGAAAACTTGTTAATGCTTTTATCCAGACGATAGGTACTGCATCTGGGCTTGGGGTTTTCCATTTAGAAGCTTTTCTTAATTTTGTCTCAATTTCTCTGGCTGTTATTTCATCCTACTTCATATGTTCTACATTACAGCTCCTTACTCTTTCTTTTAATCCTTCTCTCTCTCTCTCTCTATTCGTCATCTTTGTTATGCTCAACAGGGTCTTCTCCAAAATGTACCTATCTCTTCATTTTTTTGATGGTGTTTCAATTTCTTTTGCCGTGTTTCCCATATCTCTATAAAATGTTTTTTGGGTTGTCCATAAATTGCTTATTTTGTAGTTTTTATATTTATCTGCATACCTTTAAGTTGTTCTGCTCATGCTAATATTTTTAGTTTATTATTAGCAATAATATATGATAAACCTTGATCTGTTTTGATGCTGTGCATTGCTTTTATCATGTCTAACTTTCTAAGTATTTTTGTTAATATATTTCCTTTCCTATGTTCTTCTAACAGTGATACTTCTTGTCTAAATTGTTTTGCAGTTTTCTCTATTTGACGATTCCATGGTGTCATTTTATTCATTCCCTTCCTTTCCTTTGTTACTCTACAGTTTGTCTGTTATTAATTTAGGTTTACAGTAACATGCTGAATTTCTCTTAATGTAACTGATTACTGTGTTCATCTGTTTTATCAGTCTTCTAACATTTATAGTCTTATTTACTTTCTGTCATCTATTTCTTTCATCTTTCTTAATATGTCTATCCATCTCTATTAAATCAAGCAGGTATTCCCTTAAATCATTTTCGTCCCCATTAACAGTATATTCTTTGCTCTTATCTACAGAAAGTTCTAGAAAATTTTCCTGTGCCAAATCTTCTTCAGATGTACCCAGGTTCATTTGCTGCTCCTTCATATGAGAGCCCTTTGGTCTATCAGTGTACAATATCACCTGTGTAGAATATGAACAGCCAAAGCATGTGTTTGAGGAAATTGAGTATGTGACAGTCTGTAGGTAGTAAAATGTATTATGTACTGTGAACTTTGAATGAACTCTAAGCAACGAGAAAATGCTGAAAAACAAGAGTCTGCATGAAAGCAGGAAATGTGCCTTTTATGGAAATGCATCCGATTTTCTTTCTTTGCCCAGAGATATGATGATGTGAATTGTCTTATGTTTATGGGTAAACCTTTGATTGGTTAATTGCCCTGTATAATGGTCTAATTGGTTCATTTTTCTATTTTTGTATTGTCAGTAATATCACCAGTATATAAGCTTGGGAGCGAGTGCGGGAAAAATAAATGAGCCAGAAAGAGGTACACCAGCTGGTTATATGTTTTATCGTGTATCCTGGGACAGTTGTATGTTTTTAAATCAGTGGATCACCCTAACTAAAAATGATGGCAACCTTGCCTTTCCTGAAAATGGTAGTTTTAATAAAGATATATTGATTCATTTGCAAAAGAAGTTAAAAAAGAAAGGAAGATTACCAGGGTTGTGTTGGGCAGCTTTTAATGACTGGATGTGTGAAGCTAAAGAAAGGGAAAAGGATTCAGTAGTCAGTAGTCTTAAAGATAATCAAAAGAAACTAAAAGAGCAAATAAAGGAACTGTGACACACTGCGACTAATCTAGATGTAGCAAACAGAAAACGCTTAAAGGAACCGCCCTTTAAAGGATTATATCCTGTACAATAATTAAATAAATTACAAAAAACTAAATCATCTGAGGATGATAACCCCTGGTTTCCCCCCACCCCCTACAGCTCCTCCACCATTATATCAGCCCTCGCAGGTTAAATATGGAGCAGTAAGCTCTATGACAGAGGGCAGAGGCCGGTGGGGAGAAGAACAGACCGCACTCGAGTCTGGAAGCGGAACTCAGGCAATGGGAAGTCAGCCTAGTAGACCACTTATACAGCGACCTGACCAAGCAGAAACCCCAAGCAAGTCATCACCTAGATTAACCAGCTCAAAGACAAAAACAAAAAAAAGGCACAAATGCTTTTTGACCCTAGGCCTAGCCGGTCGAAAAAATATTATAATAAAAAAGCCGTATATTTACACAAGGGTAAGATTTACAAACAATGTCCAATTATAATTGAAGACAAAGACGATTATAATAGACCGGATAAATCTAATCTGGACTCTGACTCTGACTCGAGCATCAGCCCGTCAGATGAAGAGAGAGTATTTCCATTGAGAGAAGTCCCAAACCCAGCCCATGCTAGAGATGCAGGACAACCGGTCACAGTAGTGGTGCCTAGGGCATGGTCGGCAGTTGATTTTTAAGCTATTACCAAATCACTTCCGCCTATTCGCAATAACCCAGCGAAGTTTCAAAGCGTACTGGCAGGACATATCTGTTTGCAAATTCCTGCCATAGAAGAGGTTAGAGCTGTCCTCCAATATGCTGTACCAGCCGATCTTATGAAACGTATCTGGGATCATGCTAATGTTCCTACACCAATACCAAAGCACAATATACGAGAGGAAAATGGATTTGAAATGGTTAGACAACGTATTCTTGACTCTGTCACTGTAATTGTACCACCTACCCCCAACTGGTCGAAAATCAAATCAATCATACAGAAAGAGGATGAGCCTATAGACAAATATTTAAATCGACTCACTGAAGCTTTTGAGGCATATTCTGGGTACCCTGAACCCACCGAAGAACCAGCACAAAGCGGACTGTCAGCCACCTTTGTGGATGGGCTACGCCCTCAAGTAAGGGACAAGTTAAAAGAAGTATGTTTAAATTGGCCTAGTTTGAGCCTGCATGAGTTAGTCCAATAGGTACAATACGTCTTCGACCATTTAGCTAAAGAACAGAAAGATGTTCTTCATTCCACATTGCTGCAGTCCTAACTATTGGGAGGGCAGCCTTTCCAGGAATTACTTCTCACAACAACACAACTGTCATGTGGTAACACACAAAACAACATCAACACCCAACATCCCATTGTGCAGGCAAGCAATGATTTGCAAAGGTTACTTTTTACTAAAGAACAACAGCTTCATTTCAACCGTCTCTTGTGCCTTTCAGAACTCCTTAGCAGATGTTAAAATCACAAATCATGTCCCACAGAACTGGGGAAACTCATCATTCAAAAATTGAAAAAGTGTATGGGAACTCCAGACATAGATCTGTTCGCTTCTCCCAAGAAACCACCAGCTTAGCTGTTTTCACAAAAGAGGTTTCATCACACAGCTTGGAAAGTGGATGCTCTTTCTTTCAGTTGGAAAAATCTTCATGTGTATGCTTCACCTCTGCCTCTTCCAGGTATGCTTCTGCTTCCTGCTTTTCCAGGTCAGCAAATGAAGGGACAAGACTTCGATTCCAGACGCAGCTTTGGTACCGCACTACTTTCCATAGCTCCAGATTGGCCCATGAAGCTTTACCCCATGGTCTGCACCTAAGCTGTCCCATGGCCTCACACTTGATTCTTCTCATCCTGTTTCCTGCTCTTCATCTAACATCTAAGCATATTCTGTTTTCTGTTTTGAAAGACAGCAGGTCTCAACTTCCTCAACAAGTTTTATTATGAGCCAGAGAACCCCTGAGTTAAAAAGTGTGACAGAAAAAGAAGAAAAAGATTTTTATTTTTACATTTTGCAAACAAAACAAGCAATTTTGATTTTGAATTTATTTGAGTGAGCTGGATTCTTATCTTACTGAGTTACAAAGGTTTGTCTTGTCCTTCTCCATTAAGATTCACAGCAATTTCATTTCTTCCATTGGATTCATTACCATTGTTGTTTCAGCAATTTTCAGAAGCACCCAAAATTGTTAGAGGGGCAAAGAATATAAGACCTCCAGAGAGAGCTTCCCATCCCTGCTTGGGATCTCAAGAATGTCCTTCTTTTGCCTTTTTCTCCAACAGCTACTGCTGAAACTAAATACTTTGACCTTCTGACTGCTGCTTGGACTGAATTACTTTACTGGCCATTTCTCTGTTTTTGTTGTTGCTTAGGCATTGAGCCTTTTGTTTTTTTTTTGATTTGCAGTTTTCATAGGATAGGGTATTTTACTTTCTTAATCCTTCCTTTATGCCTAAGGTGGTTCCTTCCTTGGCTTTAAGGTCAATTTATTCATTTGCTTACTTAAAAAAAGGAAATTTTAAATAAAGGGGAAAAGATACACACAACAAGTTATATTATTTGAGCAGCACGCTATTATTTGAGCAGGACTCTCAGCAGTTGTTTGTTTTTTTGCTTTGAGTTCTTTTGGCAAGTTTGTGTCGTTCAAAACCATTTCTAAACAAATTGGGTGTTGCATTGCATTTTGTTATTCCCATCATGGCAAGGAGCACATTGCAGGAGATTCCAGCCAGGTGATTAGGCTCATTCCACTAGGGCTACAGCCATTCTTCTAGGTTAGGCAACTGTGGGTAATTTCTTTTGCTATTGCTGTGATGTTTTAACATTCTTGGCTCTAGCACCTCTCTCTTCTTCCTCTCTCTAAGTCTACCTCTGGTCTATTTTGCTGGCTTTCTTTTGTCAGCAAGTTGGTTTCCTGCTTCTTCCTGATTTGCCAGCCTCCCCCACCTCTCTGCTTTGGGATTCTACCAATAGTTAGACTGCAAGCAATGTGGAAGAACAAACATAGTACAGTTTTGTACCTAACATAAATGGTATGAGATCGAGATCCATTGCGCTGCACACTCTTCCCTCCTCCCCCCCCCCCTCTTAGGGGGGTTGTGTGGTGAGGGGTTGTCTGTTGCTAATTTTTTTATTGTATATATATTTTTTGGTACAGGTATGTTTGGAGTTTTTGGTTTTTGTTTGGCCTTATCTTTTCTTCTTTCTGACATCTGGGGCAAAAACTCTGAGGAGAGGAGGATATGTCATGATTAGTAGCACCCTGACGCATTGACGTCAGTCCTAGTGCTAGTGCGACCGACGCCACGCATATACTTTGTATCGGGCCCGACTGGACAGCGGACTACCCCAATAGTTAGGACTGCAGCAATGTGGATCCTCGAACATCTACATTTATGGTAGGTACAAAACTGTACTATTTACAGAAGAAATTAGTAAAAGCGCAAATCCAAATGTGCAATGTTTTTGGTCAACGGGGTAGAGGGCGAGGAAGAGGAAGAGGGAGGGGTAGATGCCAAGGACCCAGAAATCAGAATAGATAGACTTGGCAGACCACACAGTCGGCTCCACACCAAAATTCTAGTAATCAGATGGAATGTTTCAACTGTGGCCAATCAGGCCATTGGAAAAACGAATGCCCATATTTGGCTGAGCAACCAACACCATACACAGATACGTCACAACAATGGAATTCTAGTTGGACACCGTCCAATTGACAGCAACCTCAATGAAGGTTCCTTGAACAGAAACAACAGCAATTGTGTCCTTTTATTCCTCTGGATCAGGATGGACCACATGTAATGTTACTGGTTAAAAATAAGCCCTATCCATTTTTAATTGATACCGGAGCAACTAAATCCATGTTAGCTGGCAAAGCAGCCATAACTGCTCCCCTCTCTGACAAAATAACTAGAGGGGTGGGTGTCTCTGGTATACCTATCGAATACTTCAAAACTATTCCAGTCCCAGTTACCTTGGGACCTCTACAGAATAACCATGCATTCCTGGTAGGACCTTCAGCACCTTTAAATATTTTGGGAAGAGATTTGCTTTGCAAATGGGGGCTACCATTTTTTGCACAGCAGATGGAGTTTATCTCCAAGTACCTTCAGACCAACAAGATAGTACCCTAGCAGCTCTGGATGACTGCCATCTTACAGGCGATGTGTATTCAGCCAAATTTTAGCAGAGATGACTATTTACTTTCCCTACCCTCTCACTTGTGGACTATTCATGACAATGATGTCAGATTTTTGACCTCATCTACTCCTGTCAAAATAACCCTAAAACCAGGAGCAAAGTCACCGCGAGTGCCACAATACTCTTTGACAACTGAGGCTATATCTGGTATTGCCCCTGTCATTTCTGCATTGGAACGACAAGGAATCATAGTACCTACCACAAGTCCATGTAACACAGCAATATTACCCATGAAGAAACCCGGCAAACAAGCTTACAGATTTGTGCAAGATTTGCGGGAAGTTAACAAAGCTGTTTTGCCCGTCTTTCTGATTGTACCAAACCCAGCTACTATTCTAAGCTGTATCCCACCTACTGCAAACTGTTTCATGGTGTTAGATATCTCATCAGCTTTTTTCTCTATTCCAGTGCATCCTGATAGTCAGTATTTATTTGCATTTACCTATAAGGGTCACAGTATACTTGGACTCGATTGCCCCAAGGATATGTAGAATCCCCAACCTTATTCTCTAGAGAGATGCATAGACAGTCACAGGATCTCCAACTACCATCACGTTCTGATCTAGTTCAATATGTGGATGATATCCTTATAGCTTAAAATGACTGTAACTCATCTAGGGAAGATTCCCTTCTGGTATTAAACTTTTTAGCTGCACGTGGATTAAAGTAAATAAATCAAAATTACAATTTTGTCAGGAAAAGGTACAATATTTGGGACATATTATTACAATGGGTTCTCATCAAATACTCCCAAATCATATAATCTCTATTCAAAGGGTCCCACGCCCTATAACACAGAGACAGCTTCGAGGATTTCTTGGCCTAGCGGGATATTGTAGACAATGGGTACCTAATTTTTCAGAACTTTCAGCCCCCCTGTTACAACTTTTAAAAAAAGATGCCACGGAACCTTTACCCTGGACATCACACCACAATGAGGCTTTTCAGGATATAAAGACAGCCTTAGTAAATCCTCCAGCACTAGGATTACCAGATTATTCAAAACCATTTATTTTCTTTTGCCGTGAGCGAAACAAAACTGCCTTGGGTCTCTTCGCCCAGCAACACATTGGAGGTTACTGGCCTGTTGCTTATTATAGCACTCAATTAGATCCAGTTGCCTCTGGTTACCCAGCTTCCTTACGAGCAGTGGCAGCTGCTGCTATTTTGATTGACATGGCAGCTCCACTAACCCTGGGACATGAAACAATATTAGCAGTCCCACATGCAGTTCAGGCATTACTTTTAAAAACAAAAACACAGTACCTCTCCAACGCACACCTTATTAAATATGAATTGAGTTTAATAAATAATCCCTCCCTGCAAGTCATACGCTGCCCACCACTGAACCCTGCCTCTTTAATACCAACATCGGATGAGGGCGAACCACATGATTGCGTGCTTGTAGTTAACTCTGCTCTTTCTCCTAGGTTACACTTGTATGACACTCCTTTGCAAAATCCTGATTTGATTCTTTTTGTTGATGGATCCTGCTTACGAACAAACACCGGAGACTTCCAAACAGCTTGGTCAGTCTGTACACCGACTGAAGTTTTAAGATCAGCACGATTACCCCCAGACACTTCCGCGCAGGCTGCGGAACTAGTGGCACTATCGAATGCATGCAAAATAGCTAAGGACAAGTCCATCACTATATATACTGACTCCCGCTATGTCCATGGTGTTGTTCATGATTTTGGTATCCTATGGAAAGAACAAGGGTTTTTAACTTCTTCCGGGTCACCCATTAAAAAACATTTTTATATTAATAACCTGTTACAACATTTATTGTTACCATCTGAAACTGCTGTTGTAAAATGTGCAGCCCATCAATCTAATGACTCTTTTGAAACTAAAGGCAATCATTTTGCTGACTGGGCTGCAAAACAGGCTGCTCTTTCACAAACTGTTCAGGGACATTTTTTGCAGCCTCTACATGTTGAAATCTTTACAAACTGAAGCTCCGGAATCAGAAAGAAAATCATGGCTGGCTCAAGGTTGTTTTAAATGCTCTGATCTCATTTGGCAACATTCATATGGCAGACTGGTCTGCCCAATATCCATGTTAAATTCTCTTATTAAAGCATATCACTTGCCAGCACATGTTGGGGTACAAGCATTAATAAAACAAATCTAAAAGAATTGGTTTGCGCGGGGAATTTCTGCTTCTGTACAGCATTTTTTGAGCACATGCACCACTTGTTTACAGTATAACATTTCAAAGGCACAATGGCTCACACACAACCACTGCCAAAACCATTGGGACCATTCTGTGCTTTGCAATGGGATTTTATTGAACTTCCACCTTGTGCTCATTTTAAATATGTTTTAACTGTTGTTGATGTCTTTTCTGGGTGGTTAGAAGCCTACTCATGTGTCAAAAATGATGCTATTTCAGTTGCTAAGAAATTTTGTTATGAATTAATACCTCGTTTTGGTGCTCCCTGTCAAATATATTCAGATCGTGGAACACATTTTACTGCTTAGTTAATTGATTCACTTTGCAAAATGTTAGGCATCACTCTCAAATTTCATTGCCCGTATAGACCACAGGCATCAGGTATTATTGAACGCATGAATCAGACACTGAAAACAAGACTGGCTAAAATTATTACTGAAATGGGCCTAACTTGGGTACAGGTCCTACCTCTAGCCCTACTCTCTATGAGAGCTCAAGTACATCCTACTAAAGGTCTTTCTCCTCATGAAATCCTCATGGGCTACCCTATGCGTATGCCCATGACTCCACCACCACACTTTTCTGAGTATGATGAATTTGATCATAATATTCTCCTGTATTGCACTTCTCTTGTTTCTTTTTTACAGTTTCATCATCGTCAGGTTGCAGCAGCTCAACAAACTCCTGATCCTTTCTTGTCCTCAGCACTACAACCAGGAGACTGGGTATACATCAAATCATTCTCTCAGAAAACAGCTCTTCAACCACGTTGGAAAGGGCCCTTCCTGGTTCTACTGACCACTTCTTCAGCTGTTCGACTACAAGGCTCACCCACCTGGATTCACATATCACATGTCAAGAAGGTAATCCCGTCTGAAGATCAGCAACCTCTACCTTTTGTTAGTCCAGATTCTCTACCTATTGCTATTCACACTCGAAGCCATACTATACCAGCACCTGAAAATGCCTGAAGTTTATCCACTTGCAAAAACTCATCAAGCGCAACCACCATTTCCACAAAAATACTGCACAATGATTTTGGTGATTATTCTTGTTGTTTTGCTATTTTTACCATGGCCATTTCTATTTTCTGTTGCCACTATGACTCATACCAAATGAGCTGTATGGCATCCACCTTTCAACACCTATCAAGCCATTAAGTACGCATATGCATCATCCCTCAATGTCTCAGACTGTTGGGTTTGTACAGCTATTCCTACTGTTCATGGGGGATTGATGCTAAATATAGTCCCTCTAGGAGTTAATGAAACCTGGACAAATTTGATCTACGATGCATCAAATGTCATTTCAAAAGACAAAATAGCATTACAGTTGTCCCTCCGTCAAAACGGAACTGTGTGTTTTCAAAAACTGGGTAAAACCAGAGTCGGGTGGAGCCATTGTAACAAAACAGTGGTATATAACTGCACTGCAGACAATTTGGGTTGTGTAACAGATTTCTCACCTATAAAAAGACTTGTTAAAAACTCTATAGCTAACTTTTCCCAGAAAATAGAAACTGTTTATTTGAAAATATTCCAAGGACTGCAGGATGCCGGGGATCATTTTAGGTCTATCAACATCACCATTAAAGTAGAAAATGGTTATTTTGTGTGCGGAAGAAAAGCATATAAATGGCTACCAGGAGACTGGTCTGGTAGCTGCTTCTTGGGCTACCTGGTTCCAGCTATTCGACATGTATATGCATTACCTAAAGGAAAAATTCGAAATGTTCGAGAGGTTAAGAAACCTGTCAATCCTGTAGGTCGAGTTGATGTTTCATGGATTTATCATCATGACTTAGCTCATGCTAGTACCAAAGGACTGTCCCATATGGACTTGGGTGATGACGTCATATCACGGGCTGGTATAATTCCATCATACGGAGCAGTGAAATCAATTTGGGACCTGAGAAAGTTATCTAAATTGCTTGAAATACTAAGCAATGCTACATTTTCTGCCTTAGAATAGTGACTGATGAATTGACTACTATGAGGGCTGTAGTACTCCAAAATCGTATGGCCCTCGATTTCACCCTTGCAGCGAAGGGAGGAACTTGCGCTTTAATCCAGGAGGAGTGCTGTACATTTATTCCTGATAATCAGCACGAAATTGAAAGTCATCTTGAACTGATACAAAGAATTTCCAAACACGCAAAGGCCAAGGAGGCCGATGGTTCAACGTGGGCATGGTTAACCAACCTATTCTCAGGTTGGGGAGGTGGACTGTTGAAGTTGATTTTATTAATTGCAGTATTAACAATCGTTGCTTTTATTGTCCTAAAAAAGTGCCTAATTTTTATATGCCTGCAACTATGAATGTAGATGATAAAATGACAATGTCTTCAAATAATGAAAAGACCAGTAGCATGGTTATGTTAGAATTGGGACAAATGTATGATAGGTTAAGTGATGATGCTTACACAGTGTCAAATGGGGGATTGTAGAATATGAACAGCCAAAGCATGTGTTTGAGGAAATTGAGTATGTGACAGTCTGTAGGTAGTAAAATGGATTATGTACTTTGAACTTTGAATGAACTCTAAGCAACAAGAAAATGCTGAAAAACAAGAGTCTGCCTGAAAGCAGAAAATGTGCCTTTTATGGAAATGCATCCGATTTTCTTTCATTTCACAGAGAAATGATGATGTGAATTGTCTTATGTTTATGGGTAAACCTTTGATTGGTTAATTGCCCTGTATAATGGTCTAATTGGTTCATTTTTCTATTTTTGTATTGTCAGCAATATCACCAATATATAAGCTTGTTTATTCCTTTGTTCTGGGAGTCTCCCTGGTAATTTCCATGAGGCTCCCACACTTGTGTACTGTAGATAATAAAAAAAAAACTGAAAGAGAGAAAGAACTGTATTTGTCTTCATTTTCAAAGTATTGTGAAACATAACACCTGCAATAGAGTTGCCACTATTTCCTGCACCTTCCCTTGTTTAGCACCTTCAACTGGACTTCCATACCAGTCTCCTACAGAAGGTTCCAGAGCATCATTAAGTTGCAAATCTTCTTCAGATACCACTTGTTCTACCTTTTGTTTGTTAATCTGGGTTCCCTATTTCTATCATGCTGCAGCATTGCCTGTGTTGGATTCTCCACACTAAATCCTATCAGGTCACAAATAATCCATAACTTCCATTTCTGTTTGTTTAATTTCTACTTTACTAATCCTCATTTCTTCATTCCCCCTTTGTTTTCTTTTTATTTTTGTATTGTGAAATTTTCCATATCTGGGTGCCTTTGACTGTATTTCTCTCCAAATATGGTCAAATGGATGCCACAGTGGTGCAGCGGTAGCGTTGTTCCCTCACAGCAAGAGGTTCTCCAGTTCGATTCTTGCCTGGAGTGCCTTCTGTGTGGAGTCTGCATGTCCTCCCTGCATTAGTGTGGGTTTCTCTGGGTGCTCTGGTTTCCTTACATGTTAAAAAGACATGCGTCTGGAGCATTTCTCCCCTGGCCTCCGCTGAAAATTGGATTCATTCCAAGTCAGACTTTCCTAGTTAACAAATGTTAAATAAATATCTTTGGAGTTGTATTTTTGTATTGATTAGTTTAGCTTTCTCCTTTACATAAGTATTGCACCATAGCAAACTTCTTCCTTCCCATGTCTGTGCTTCTTTTTTTATTCCCATCAAAAATCTCTGGGTTGTGTTCTATATATTTTTGCACATCCTCTATCACTTTTTTCCAGACAGCCTCAAAATTCCTTCATCTATGTAATGTTTTTTCATAAATCTGCTGTATTAGTGAATACACATTTTCCTTTAAAGCCTTTAACAGTTTTTCATGTGGAAGTATTTTTCTTTCCTTTAATTGCTCTATTTGTTGGTGTTTTTCTTTCAGCTTTTCCTAGTTAGGGGTCGCCACAGTGGAACTCCGGTCTGCTAATGATTGGCAGTAGATTTTTTTACGGGTGCCGAGGTGCCAGCTCGATGCCCAGCCTTCAACGAAGGCACCCCATTCTACGCATGTCTTTTGAATGCCACTCGACCGTGGGGAGGACATGCAGACTCCACACAGAAGGTGCTCCTTTAATTTCTCTATTAATCATTCTAAATATGTTCTGTCTGGAAGTTATGGACTTGTTGCATAACAGTAACAATGCAGAATTTATTTCTTATCCTAAGTAGTCAACTTTTTCATCTTTATGGCTCTTTTTTGGTCTGTCAGCTTTTGTCTTTTTTGTAGACTACTACCTCCTTCTACAACAGGGGAGACAGCTTCCCTCTGAGTCTGGCCTAAACCTGTTGTAGGAATGCTTCCATGTCCAAAGGATTCTACAATGTCTTTTTTCCAGTTCTGTCATCAATGCATACACCAGGATTCGGCACTTTTTATCCTAGGACCTGGGCTTTGAGTTCCTCCTTTCCTGCAGTCTTCTTGTATCTTTCCAGACTGCACATAACAACACTGTAAGCAGAGGTTTCTGACATAACTATAGAAGGCCTTATGGTTGTCTTTCACCTAGGAGGCTATCTTAACCTAAAAGTTGGCTTTGTTTGACCTTATTTATCTCTCTTAATTGCCTATTTACTTTGTTGAGAGGTCTTTGATCTTTATGGGACTTACCATTCCTGATTTTTGCCATATATTTTTTCCTTTTGTTGTATATCCTATTTAATTTGGGATGCTACCATGGTGGTTTGTTTCTGTGGTTAGTCCTGGATCTACTTCTGCTAGTTACAGAAGTCTTTATGTAGCCATTGACAGGGCTGTGCAGAGTTTCTGAGAGTAAGTCAACATAGACTGCTGTGTTTTCTGGGTATGGAGGGGCACTGAATTTTGAGAAACCATCATTTAATAAAAGCTAATTTGCCTTGGAATAGTTCCTAACTGTTACTGGTTTTAACAAGATTACAGAGCTGATTTTGATTTTGAAGGAGAGAGTGTTATGGTCAGACCTTACCAGGGAGAATGAGACATGGGGGGGCAGCATTCTCCCATATTTGTAAGCACAAGATCCAGCATGTTGGAGCTTCTAGTGGGAGTATTCACTATTTGGTCAAATGATTTGTATTTACAAAGTCCTGAAATCTCTACGCCTGTAGATTTGAGGCTGTGTAGGATTCCCAGACTATACAGGGGGTAATTAAAGTCTCCAATGAGTAGGATGTTAGGTTGGATGTGAAGTGCGCCCAGTAGGTCCAGTTATGCATTGTGAGCTTCTTGGGTCATGGAGGATGACCTATAACTGTAAGGGAATTTGTATATGGTTAGCTGCATGTGGAGGAACTATCCTGTTTGACAATCGTAGATGTATGCTTGTTATTGATGTATATTAAGACACCTTTTGCCTGCTTTAGCCCTTTTCTGTGCATCTACTGGTCTAAAAGTGTGGAAGGCACTTTAACCTTGTTTTAAACCATGTCTCGGTAAATGCACAGATTTCTATATTCTCAGGTATTAGGAGGGAGTGTAGTTTTTTTATTTAGGCTCCTGGTATTGAGCAGTAACACCTTGAGGTTCAGTTGAGTTGATTTTGCTATGTCGATAGGTTTGTCAATTTGGCATTGCCTAAATAAGGCAGTATGGGGATGGATAAAGCTTTAGACAATATTCAAAAGCCTAGAGGGGAGAGGTGAAGACCATACTTGGCAACGCAATGTGGTCTGTTAAGCATGTTCTTCCACGCTGACAAATATTAGATCCCTTTAGAATGGTACCAGAAAGACAGCCAGTGGTTAAAAGTAATCATTTTTTGCTCATATTGTGGTATCATCCCTGGTGATAGTAATATGGTGCTCAATGCTATTATATCATCCTCTGACACATAGTCTGAAAACTCCATAATGTCTCTCTTGATATAGTCCAGGGAGGTACATCTCAGGTAATTTACACCTACATGGGCTATAATGGAGTAATACTGGTACCTGTGGTGTAATGACTTGACTGCATGCATGATTTGGCAGATTCTGGCTCCATAGTTATCTTGTCTTTATTCAGCCTGCTTAGAGGGGTGTAAGTATATCTTATAATGGAGTCCCCTATGACAAGAGTCCTGAGAAGTGTGTTTGCTTGCCTTAGGGGCTTACTATATGGGACTTGTCTGAGTGTGACAGTATGTGTATTGTTAAGTGCTGTTTTTTTCTGAGTGCCTTTGGGATTGCTGAGGCATAGCTTTGACAACAGGTGGTCTACATGATGTTTGCTGTTTAGGAAGTTTGCTTTTAAGTGCCTCAGCATACATTAGTCTATATGTGTGTGTTGTACGATATGTGAAGTGAGTGTTGTGTGTGTGGTTTCAACAACCTGATGTATACTTGTATGTGAGAGTTTAGCCATCAGTGTCATTGTGTAAGTACACCTCTAACATATTGTGTCTTCTTCTTTAAGAATTAACTGATTGTCAGTAAACATGAGGCAATTGCTACATTTTGGGTGGGTGGGGTGGTATAATAGTTAAGGTGTTTACAGCACAGTCACACGGTACAGGCTTTGATTCTCATCTTGGGAAAATGGTTAGGCTTAAAAAGCCCCCTTGGGGTCATTAGCCTAGCAATCACCTATGAACATATTGTCTCAGGATGCCCATAGCCACCAAGTTAGCTAGTGAGAAGATAGGAAATTGCATAGCCATACTGTCCAGTCCTTTGATTTATGAACTGCAAGGAGATAGTGTATTGGGGTTAGATGACTATTAAAGATGTTTTGTTGGTTTAGACTAATAAAAATGCTTTACAGGAGCAGATTATACTAAACTGTATTAAATTCTACTAGCTTCAATGTTTACACAGTACTGAATTCTACTAAATGTGAAGGAATTTCCACTTGACTCCCAAGTAGCTGTCCTAAGTTTGTCAGTGCAAAAAGTATTTGTGCTATATTGCTGCTTTACATGGTATAGCTATTTGGACTGTTCTACATTGAAAATTTGCTTTCTAGGTGTTTGCTGCTGTACAGGGTACTGCTAACCAATGCAAATGGAAATGTGCAGAATTTATAGCAACACAGAAAAAAATAGAAAACTATGAACCATCTGACAAATAAAATGACTACACTTTGACTCCTTTTGTATATTTCCTAACTCAGATAGACCAGGTAAACACCTCCTGCCACAAGACGATTAAACCCAGTCATCCTAATTTAAAAACACAGTAGAAGATACCCACAAGTGCAGTGCTATCATGAACCTCTTAAACAACTAGCTGGAAATCCCTTACTGGAGGCAATTTTAAGACAGTCGTGCAGCAGTAACAGTGAAATAAAGAGTATTTTTTTACAATAAAAATCAGTGAAATGCACAGATAGAAGGAGGAAACAGCAGTGATCACTTAAAATAACTTGTGTGATTTAGCGATTAAACCTACTTAACTTTGTCTTGATGGCACTGAATACAAGTACAACACTTCTGGAATGCAGGCTAGGACTCCAACATTTGCTGAGCTCCTGTAAAATGAGCAGGAGACAGTATGTAGTAAAACAGGTTTACTCGAAGAGCAATACTGGTTTGCTGGGTGGCCACGTGGTATCATGGATCTAAGGAAAACAATGGGTGGGGACAGTACATAAATAGCTTATATAACAGTTAATAGCAATGAAAAAGGTGTGGGAGGGACTTTGGAAATCAGAATATCATAAGGGGTGGAAGCCAGAGACACAGTATTTATACAACAAAAGCAAAATGATGGAAAGGCTGGTAAGAACATGCACTGAAACTTGTAATTCCCTGAAAATGTACTGAAACTTAAACTCACAATTCTGTCAGCAGTCTGCTAGTTGGTGTAGAGGATTCAGCCTCTTGTCTTCTGTAACCATGTTACAGGGTCAATCCTGATAAAGGTAATTGACTAACCTACCCCACCCCCCACACACACACACAACTAGGGCATTACATACTACTTCCATACCTCTCAACCTCTTAGGACAAAAGAGCTAGACAAAGCCTACAATAATGGGGAGACAAAGTTCCAATATAAAATAGGGACAGATTTTAAAAATTGCTCTTATAAACTTAGAAAGCTGCTAAAATAACAGCATTTGTTTTAGCATGTAAGAAATTCAAATGTATGACATTATTTAGTTTATTTAGTTATTTCAATCCTTAGCAATCTGCCAGAAAACCACAAATTGTATGAGGAATAATCCAAAAATGTGAGGCAAAAATCTGGACATTCTGTGAAAATTTGGACAGTATGTATACCTCTCAACCTCTTAGTGCAAGAAATCT
Organism: Protopterus annectens; assembly: GCF_019279795.1. Taxonomy (NCBI): domain Eukaryota; kingdom Metazoa; phylum Chordata; order Ceratodontiformes; family Protopteridae; genus Protopterus; species Protopterus annectens. The sequence goes on from NC_056739.1 coordinate 1,061,251,410, forward strand.
GCACAAAACCTAAAATAATAGGGAAACAATGTCCCAAAAATAGGGACATATTTTAAATATTGCTCTTATTTACCACAAATTTTATGAGGAATATGCCAAAAATATGAGGTAAAATATGGACTGTAAAAATTAGGGCAGTTGAGAGTTATGCATACCTCTCAACTTCTTAGTGCAAGAAATCTGGACAAAGCCTAAAATAATGGCTATACAATGGCCCAAAAATAGGAACAGATTTTAAATATTGCTCTTATAGACTTAAAAAGTTGCTAGAATAACAGGATTTGTGTTAGCATGCATTTTCTGAAAGATATGAAGTCTGAAACTCATGTATACGTAGTTATTTAGTGATTTGAATCCTCTGTGATTTGCCAGAAAACCATGAATTTTATAAGAAACAGACCAAAACTATGAGGCTAAATCTGAACAGTTGAGAGGTATGTTAAACACACGCACACACACACACACACACACACACACACACACACACACACACACACACACACACACACACACACACGCCTACCTTTTCTCTGCTCTCACATAGCAACACATTCACACACACATAAATACACACATACTCTCTCACACAGCAACATACACACACACACACACACACACACACACACACACACACACACACACACACCTTCTCTTTCATACAGCAACGCACGTACAAACACACACACACACACACACACACACACACACACACACACACACACACACACACACACACACACACACACGTTAACTCTCTTATGAACAGAACAGCTAGTTTAAATTACACACACACACACACACACACACACACACACACACACACACACACACTTACCTTTATAATCCTCACACATTGGCATGCGTGTGCGTTACGTATGTATGGCCCTCTCCTCCTTAAAGGAGAAGATGCCGCCACTGCAGTGTTAAGAAGTCTTTTTTTTATTATTAATTAACTAAAATGCTAATGGTGAAGCCTCCTAGCCAGTAGGCCGCCCAGTCACAGGGCCCTAGGGGACCGCCTATGCAGCCTAGTGCTCTATCTGGCTCTGAGTATTGAGGAACATTGGTTATAAAAAATGGCCTGCTATAAAGTATACTACAAGACTATGGACCATCAGGGTTTAAAATACAAACAGATAGCATTTACAGGTAATTCTACTTATTTATTTATTATTTATTTATTTGTCTTTGTTTACCAGGAAAAGTCCACCTGGTAATTTTCAGCGAAGTTCTGGTGAGAAAAGAGATCTATATTAGAACACCAAAAACACTAAATGTCGAATGGCTTAAAACTTGAAAATGGTGTACCTCAAAATCACTTTTGTGGGATGCTGTGCTCCCCACACCCCCTGCTAATTATATATACCAACTCCGAGACTGCACTACAGTGAGGAAAGGGCACATTTTCCAATCTTCACTGTACCGCAATCTCATAAAAAAAACATCGATGAACAGCATTTTTTGAGTTTTCAGCTGTTCGACATTTGGTCTTTTCAGTGTTGTAATAGGGACCTGAGAAAAGATGCATTTACTTATACTGCATTATACTAAGTTCCAGTTAAACACAGAGGTGTCATACATTTCTATTTATACACAAACAGCAGTTACATATATATATTTAAGATGGTGGAAGCTACTAAAGAGAAAGCCCAAGTGCAACTTAATGGATTGTATAGGAAGCAGTTATATATAAAATTGTTTTGTCATTTCAGTGAGAGGTTGAGAGAATTCTGTTTATGAAGAGTATTTGGAGAGTATCGTACAGTGAACACAAAGTCTCAACGTTGTGATGAGCATGTGTAAGACCAGGAATGGCTAAGATGTCGTTTAAGCATTGGTTTAAAACTACTGAGCTTGTCAGGGAGTTTTATTTGTGTGGAAATACTATTCCAGAGTTTTGTAATGCAGTGGGAGTAGTGCGAGTCTCCTGCAACATTATCTGACTTATTTGTACATAATAAGACTTTGTTAATAGAGCTGGACAGTAGGGCAGTAATAAGTTTTGTAATGCAAGGCATTTTTCTGGATGATGAATGAGTTTGTGTGCTGTAGGTAGTTGTGACTATGTTAGGTAGTTGTGTAATTCAAGCCAGTTTAATTGCTTTAAGCTATGACATGGTGGGTCCTATAAATGAGACTTGTGGCAAATTTAGTTATTTTATTGTAGCAGGAGACAAGTTTCTTTCTTTGAGTACTGTTTAAGTTTGTTCGGATAAGAACAGTGTATAAGAGGGTTGGTGATAAGAAGGTGGTGGCTAGAGTTTTTATTGCAGTATCTGCAAGGAATCCATTGATCCTATAAAGGGAGCTTTGTTTCTGATATGTAGGTTTTATGGTATGCAGTATATGCTGATCATATTTGAGATTGTTATCTATTATACACCTAGAAGTTGATTGTGAGTTGTAGTTTCAATGATAGTATTATTTGCTGATTTTTTGGTAAAAATTATTTTTAATTTTGGCAAAAAAAGGTAAAAACCATTAACTTAGTTTTCTTGGTATTGAGTAGGAGGTGTGATTTTTGAGTCAGGTTTCTACAGAAGAGAAAGATTTTTGGATAATGTCCTTGGAGCTTATTAATTGTTGAGGTTGCACATATTAATGTTGAGTCATCTGCATACTGAACTAAACTAGCATAGTAAGTGTAGGTGTGGAGGTCATATATATTAAATAGGAGGGGACCCAGGATAGAGCCCTGTAGTAACTGGTTGAAAAGATTAGTAGGTTTGTTGTCATTTAATGGCTTGTTGCCTCCCAGATAAGTAACTAAGAAACAACAGCAAGGAATACTGTGAAAGTCCTACTGGGGAGAGTCGAATGAGCAGTTACTGGTGCAAGATAGCATCAAATGCCTTTGGAAAATCTAAGAACATGGTGTGTATAAGCAGAACATTACTTCTACGTTGGTTTATTATACTGGAAAAATGTAGTCGTGTAGTAGTGGTGCTGTGGTGTTGCCTAATGCCATGTTGTGTTTCTTTGCAGGTTATTTGAGGTTAGGCATTCCATCAGCTGCATATGGATGAATTTCTCTAATATTTTGGAAAGGGTCAGATAGTCACTATTAGCCTGTTTTTATTAAACTCTGTAGATGTGCCGGCTTTGTGCAGTGGTATGATGTACGATTTTTTCCACAGTGATGGGACGTGACTTTCCACTATGCACCTGTTTATTAGTATGGACACAGGAGAAGACTATGACTTCTGTGGCCATTTGTAGGTAGTCTGATGGTAGCTGGGGGTGGAAGGCAGAAGTCCAGGATGTCATCAAAAGAAAGAAGTGCAGGAAAAAGTGGGAGATAGAAAATACTGACCAGGCCAGGAAGGAATACTGGTTGGCTAACAAAGAAACTGAGAAAGGAGTTGCAATAGCAAAGAATAGGGCATCAGAGGCACTGTACCAACTTCTGAAAAGTCACTCATTAGGTGGCACAAAGAAGCTATATCAGGCTGCAAGGCACAGATAGAAAAATAAAGAAGATAGTCAGACACCCTTCATAAGGGATGCCAGCAACAACCTGCTCAACAGTCCACAGGATATCAAAGGCAGATGGAAGGAGTATTTCCGGCAGCTTCTGAATGAAGAGAACCCCATAGAAGCTGCACTGCCCCAGAAACAGTCTACAATGAGAGAAGAAGAGAAGCCCACCCTAGAAGAAGTAAGAATAGCACTAAGGAAAATGAAGTCAGGGAAAGCAGCAGGCTCAGATGAGGTCATAGGTGATATAATAAAGATGCTGGGTGAGATAGGGGAGAACTGGCTCATGAGGGTACTCATAGCAGTGTGGAGAGAAAGGCATATCCCAGATGACTGGAGAATAAGCATGCTCAGGCCAGTGTACAAGAACAAAGGGAAAATCTGCAAAAGTGGGCACTACAGAGGAATCAAACTCCTATCACATTGCATGAAAGTTCTGGAGAGGGTGATTGATAAACGGATACGCAGAGTAGTAGAATGTAAGATTGTGATGAGCAGTTCAGATTCAGATCAGGATGTAGCACAACTGATCTGATGTTTGCAGTGAAACAGATAGTTGGAAGTTACAGATGAGGAAAGAGTCCAACTGGGCATTCCTAGACTTGGAGAAAGCATATGATAAGGTCCCAAGAAAGCTGATCTGGGCAGTACTGCGGTGGTTCAAAGTTATAGAAACATTGGTAGAATTAGTGTAGGCTATGTACATGGACCCAATGACTCAAGTACGCATAGTGTTTGGCCTCATAGAGAGGTTCCCAGTGGGAGTGGGTGTACACCAGGGTTCAGCTTGGAGACCACTGCTGCTCATACTGGTAATGGACTACATTGGCAAACAGGGTGAAGGGGACAGATCAACAAAGTTGCTGTATGCAGACAATGCGGCATTACAGGCAGACTCTCAGCAAGGACTCCAGCAAAGTATGGAGCAATGGAATGCAAAACTGAAGGTACATGGGATGATACTAAGCACAGATAAGACAGTGGTAATGTTATCAAACTGAAGAAATCAGAAAAAGCTGAGAACTGAGATAGAAGGGTAGATAGTGGAACAGGTAAATAGCTTCAAGCATCTGGGAGGGGTAGTTGAGGAGGAGGGAAGTCTGAATGAAGAGGTCAAAGCTAGAATCAGAGGGGGCTGCAGTCAACTGGCATAGGGTGTCAGATGCAGTCTATGACAGAAGAATGCCAAAGAAGCTGAAAAGTAAGGTGTACAAGACAGTGGTGCAACCAGTATTATTGTATGGTACAGAAACCTGGGCAGTAAAGGCAAAGCAGATGAAGAAGCTGGAAATGATGGAAATGAAGTGCCTGAGAAGGGTGGTAGGATGCACTCTGTGGGACAGACAAAGAAATGTGGACATAACAGCAGAAGCCAAAGTAGCTCCAATTGCAGAAAAGATCAAAGAGAACAGATTACTGTGGTTTGGACATGTGTAGAAAAGCAGAAAACAATTTGATGAAGAAGATTTGGGACAGACAGGAAGAAGGTAAGAGGAAATGAGAACACCCAGCAAAGAGCTGAATGGATTGTGTGAAAGAAGATCTGCAACAGTCAGGCATGCGTGTCGAAGAGGGCAGGAGTGTGGCATTGAATTGAGAGAGATGGCAACAGTTAACATAATTCCCTGACCCCATGTAGAAAATGGGAAGAAGGGGGCGGATAATGATGATGATAATGGTAGTTGGTCTACAGTTACAAAAGTAGTTTTTAATTTGAGGTGCAACTTCATTATGTTATGAGTGAGTTAGGTTGTTGTATCTTTCGGCTTTTCCCGGTTAGGGGTTGCCACAGCGGAACTCCGGTCCGCTAATGATTGGCAGTAGATTTTTACATACCGAGTTGCCAGCCCTGACGTACAACCTTCAGTGAAGGTACACCCATTCACGCATGTCTCCACACAGAAGAAGCTTTAGCTGAGAACTGAACAGGACAATGTCTCACTGTGAGGCGACAACGCTACCACACCACCACCACACTGGACTAAAATTAAAGAACTGTGGGTGGTTTTGATTGGAAAGGGATAGAGAGAGGGGACAGATATATTAGTGCCTAAGACAGAGGTAATATTGATTGTATAAAGCAGGAATTAAACTGGGTGGGAGTCTGTCATATTGTCTGTTTTTGGAGAGGGAGAGGTGATCTTGTCAGGGTGGAGTAGTTTATTTATTTGTGACCTAAAAAGTTTTGGGTTGTTTTTATGTTTCTTTTGTACGTTGGTATAGTATGTTAGCTTAACCTGTTTGACATAGAGTTTTACAAGGTTTCTAAGATGTATAAATTGCTGGAAGGCATTTTGAGTTCTATTTCTATAACGGTTTTTCCAGGCTTTATCCCTTTTTATCATGTTTTTTTTTTGTTTGTTTCTTTTGTCAGCCATGGTGCTGGGTTGGACTTTACTCTTTTATTACATGCTGGTGCTGGATTATTAAGGTCTATAACAGTGGCGGCTGGTGACTTCAAATCAAACGGGGGCTGCAGGAGACAGCTGAATGGGTAGGGTCAATGGGAAGGGGTGCGGCCAACTACAAAGGGAAGGAGCTATGCTCAAAACCACAAAAAACTAACTAAATACACTGCCATGGGTGCCAAACCGTCATTGTGAGAGTCCAATCAAGACAAAATGAAGTGTAGAAGAATAAAAATATTTCAATGCATTGGCTGCATGACAGCTTACTTAATATCTGGATGGAAACAAAAAGGTTGTGAGGCATGAAAAATAAATTACTTTACATTAATGGAATGCCAGTCAAAATCTAGTATAAGAAAAACAAGCAGCACTCAACTCAAACTACTTCTTGCACTGCAGTTCTAATTACAATTTATATTCAGCTTTATTAAAGTACCAAGTAACATGCTGAAAGTAGAAATCTCTGATGCCCCCACTTGTAAAAATGTTCCTTATCCAAAAAAGACCTGCTGCCTGACAACTATCTACTTGTTTCATGGGGAAAACATGATCAAAGTAAAAAATGAAAAGCAAACAAGAAATAAGCTCAAGATACATTGCTTAAAAGGATTACTGTACAGGTTATGGACCACACGATTGGCATTCTGTTTAGTTTACGGGTAAAGCCTGCAGAGATGACTGGAAGTCTCCAAGTTTAATGAGCTTCTTAAAATAATGTAATCCTGTCCTTTATTACAAATACTGTCATATGCATTTCAATACCCGAGACTTATACATTAGTTAAGTATTCTCTACATGGCAACAGAAAGGCTTTCAATGTTGGCAATTCTTTAACAGTATGCTTATTAAAGCTTACTTACATCTTACAATCTCAGCCAAGCTTACCTGATGGTCATTAAAGTATTGCTACTTAAACACAGAGCAACAGGCACTTTGAGTAATAAGCATAAATCAACTGAACAAAAAATATGACAGAAACCAGACCATTCTGCAAAATTCAAGGACAGATGAAAAGCCACTATAGTACTTACGTCTATCTTGGATGGGGGGATACCCTGCACATTTACACTGCATAACTACTCCTTGCCTTGCTTTGACACATCCAGAGTCACTACATGGGGGAGTGGGGTGCAACAAGTATGTCACAATTTGAAATGTCTCTGGCTGACTGTGATGACCCTGACACATTTGTCATACCTCTCAACCTCAGAGCAAGAAATCTGGACAAAGCCATACAAAGAAGTGAGACAAAGGCCCAAAAACAAGGACAATTTTTAAAAAGATTGCTCTTATAAACTCAGAAAGATAATAGAATAGGTCTTGCATTAGTATGAATTTTCTAAATGGTATGAAATCTGAAGCTCAAATGTCTGTCATTATTTTCTAACTTCAGTCTTTAATGATTTGTCACTAATTTGCCAAAAAAACACAATTTTATGAAACATGGACCAAAAATGTGATGTAAAAGTATAAAATAGCCACACAACAAAGCTGGGAACCTGCCAAAGAAGGGGCACTTTAATATTAGTACTGTTAACTTGAGCAGCTGACAAAATAAAATAATCTACATGCATTTCTGAAATAAAAGTAATCTATAACTATGATTACAGTTATTTCTTAATTGTAAACCCTCCATGTTTTCTTCCAAAATTGCTATTTTGCGGAGGGATTATTAGGGGAAGAGCAACATTTTGAGCCAAAATTAAGGACAGTTGAGAGGTTTGGCTATGCCTAATTCTATAAAGCAATTTATTTGCATGTACATCTCAACTTGTTAATGCAATAAATCTGGACAAGGCCAAATATATTGGAACATATAAACAGTACTAAAAATTGCTCTTGTATAAACTGAGACAGTTGATAGAACAAGTCTTACTTTAGCATGCATTGGGTATGAAGTCTGAAACTCAGTGCGTCATTATTTAGTGACTTAATTCCTAAATGATTTGCCACAAATTTTATGAGGAACAAACCAAAAATAAGAAGCAAAAATCTATTCATTCTTTGAAAATCTGGACAGTTGGGAGGTATGGTTCAGCTGGGGCTGTCTAAGTTTGACACCCTTGCCCCTCACAAAATCATGGTCGAATGGAGCCTCCTCCTGCAGCCATTCCAATGATCCATTACTTGGCTATTTCACTCCATTTACCATAAACACTAATGTGCATACAGATTTACTTCTATGATGATTTGGACTTCATTTGAAAGTTTTATTTTGCATTTTACAGCACAAACACTAAGACATCTGCTAAACAAACTTAGCATTAAAATTTCTCTGCCCTTGAAACTCACATTCATTAAAACAGCATTGAAATTCACATTCAAAGAAAATTCATTTTACCAGTGGCAAATAAAGATTAATTCTGGGCTGTTTTCAAATCATAGGCCCCTTGCATATGAAACATACATGTGCTCTTTGATACACCTTCCTATTGTTTTGAACATTTTTCCAGTAAACAATGAAACAAAATGCATGCACCAATAATGACAAAACTGCCCAATTCAGAACATTTCCATCATAAAAGTCTACTCAAACTTCTACAGTCCACCATTATCAGTAAATATGCACAATTCTACAGTCCACCATTATCAGTAAAGATGCACAATCTCTGAAGTAAAAAAGTCATCTAAATAATTCCACATTAAATAAATCTGTAACTAATGAAGAGGTTGCTGCTAGCAAAAACCTTTATATTTCATGGTTTCATCGAAAAATAAAGTGTCTGATGCCCCTGGGGAATAAATTGTCTATATTACATTAAAAATGATAAGCTAGTAATATTGCAATAGGAAATGGATGGCAAATAGATAACAGGCTCATAGTTAGTATCTTAACTTTTTCAGTACAGCAGCATTCACCCCTTGGGGAAGTAGAACCAACAACCTTCTGCATCAAAAGCAAGTACAGAACCTGTTGTGCTATTAACATTGCAAGCTGACTTTCCATAAGCAGCACTAAACTTCTCTTCTCCTGCAGCTCTCAGCTCCTTGTAAAATCTACTCAATACTGAACTGCATCTTAACTTCGCAGCATAAGAAATCTGGAAAAAGCTAAATTTATTGGGGGGGGGGGGGCTCAAAAGGCCAAAAACCAGGGACACATCAAACATTGCTTGTATAATCTTGGAAAGTTGTAGAAAACGCTGTATTACCACCATACATTTTACTGCCAAGGTCCCTGTGCAAAAGAGTCAGAGCAACATACCACTATGCCAAATCACCTGCTTTGTGAAAGAAAAATGCTGTGTTACCACCATACATTTTACTGCCAAGGTCCCTGTGCAAAACAGTCAGAGCAACATACCACTAAGCCATATCAGCTGCTTTGTGAAAGAGAGGAAGACTGAAACTTAAATGGCTATCATTTAATGAATTCAGGTCTCACCATAGCTGTCAACCTCTAAGCACAAAACACCTGGACAAACCCAGTAATGAGGGAATACAGCCCTCAGACAAATTCAGTGAATTCAGTTCTTGCCATAGTTGTCAACCTTAGCACAAAAAACCTGGACAAAGCCAATAATGGGGTAATACAGTCCCAAAAATAAGGACAAATTTCAAATATTCATCTTATAAACTTAGAAAATTGCTAGAATAAAAGGTTGTGTTACTATGTATTTTCTGAAGAATATGAAGTCTGAAATTCAAATGCCTGTCAATTTTATTTAACATTTGTTAATCAGGACAATCTGACTTAGAACAAAAAAACAATTTTCAGTAGAGGCCCAGGAAGAAATAATGCAGACATGTCTTTATAACATGGGAGGACACAAAAGCAAACCCACACAAACACAAGGAGAAGATGCAGACCCCACACAGAAGGCACCCCAGCCAAGAATCAAACCTGAGAACCTGCAGCTATAAAGCAACAACACTACCACTGCACCATCAAATATCAAGCATTGCAACATTTAGAAACCACAGATATTATGAGGAACAGATCAGATCAAATATGAGGTAAAAATCTGAAATTTGTTTTCAAATGGTGGTGGGTAGGGAATTCAGGTCCTTAACACCTGCATACAAGGTACAGGGTTCAAGCCTGAGTATCTCTACCCAACACCATTTGTTCTCTAGCCACCAGTATATAGTAACTGGGGCATTTTACACACACACACACACACACACACACTGGCTACAGCTTGTCTACTCACAGATTGAAAGGGGAGGTCCACAAATATCTTGATTGGCACAGCCATTGAGTCCATTTCTTGTAACTTGTAATCATTAAACTGTCAATGTCCAGTGGAGAGCACTCATTGCATGCAACATGAAGCATTGTTGGAGTGGAGGCTACCATCATGACCAGGAACCGGGGGCATGCAAAAGATGAAAGGCTGATAGTAAATCTGGTAATCATTTTAAGGGTAAAGAGACCCTACAGATCCTGGTATCCAAGAAACTATCTAAGAATGCAGCCTGACAAGACAGTTTTAGATGGAACTTTGCAAAGTTTACAGTCATACTAAACGTGTGACTGTAGATACTCCCTCTGTTCAATGAGACCAGCTGGGGAGTCAGAAAACCAGGCCAAATAATTTATGTAAAGAATTATTCTGTCTCTGTACATCCTTAGGGATTTGGTCCCACAAATATAAGCCTACTGAATGTACCAACTGACAACATAAGGTTGAATATACCTGCTGCCTGGCCCTAATAAAAAAAATACAGGCACCTTCTAGACTACTTCATTATCCTGATCTGTAGGTGAGCATCTCAAGAGTCAAAAACCTACATCTGATCTCTGCAGAAGCTATTTACGTGTCAGTGTGGAAAGACGTACTGCGAATGAAGATGATGAGACTGCTTAGATCTAGAATGTGTATTAGGTCCCTTGATTTCTTTGGTACTTAAAATAATCTATAATATTATCTGAGTCTGTACTGATCTTGTAAGACCAATGAGTTGCGTCTTTTTTTTCAGGAGGTTAAGCCCTTTTTTTCACTTGCATGTTTTTTTCCTGGTGTGGAAGGATGTCAGTGATAACATGCAGAACAGGAATAGTACAAAAGAATAGGTGATAACCTTGGTTTATTAAGCTCACTCTCTATGGTCCAGTTGTAAAGCTGAAGCAACACTGAGCTAGACATCATATTCCCATAACCATCCCTTTAAGGAGATGGAAATTGTTATAAGCTTGTGTGGAGATGCACACAATTCCACTGAAATAAGAACCATCAACTCTATCCCAGCCATACCTCTCATATGTAGAGATTTTCACAGAATGTCTATATTTTTGCCTCATATTTTTGATCTGTTCCTCATATAATTTGTGGTGTTCTGGCAATTCTTCCTACAGAAAATGCTAACACAAAACCTGTTATCCCAGCAACTTTCTAAGAGAAATATTTAAAATCTTTCCCTATTTTTTTGCCTTTTACCCCACATTGTTTTAAGCTTTGTCCAGAGTTCATGTGCCAAGAAATTGAGAGGAATGGTCCCAGCTTCTTTGCTGAACCAAAGATTTGGACTGGTCCTGGCAATTAGTAAACATGTTGTTCTGCATTCAGGTTGTAGAACCATGGTATCTACTAACTCATCTGCAGCATACTGTAGGTACTCTGTGGAAGGTGAAACTAAACACCTGCATCCAAAAGGAACTGCCTTTTCTCCTTCACCATTTTTAGTGATTATTCAGTTTCTGGATCAAACAACAGTGGACCTAGAAGGGGAAGTTCATAAAGGACACTTCGATGTTGGCAACTACAGATCCAGAACATTTTACAAAGATGAATACATAAGCCAAAGTCTATCCATTTAGCAGCTCTGTGGGGCAGAGTGGTGGGGTCCTGACTGTGATTCATGGGGACTCAGGTCTGAATGGTAGGCCTGGTCTCTGTAGGAGCTGCATGAGGACAGGATGGGAATGTGATGTTCCTGCCTGGCTACAACCCTCAGTGGAGTGGAGGCTGAGAATGAGGACTCTAGCTCTAGTCCACAAATGTGATGGAGACAGAAAGACAGAGAGACAAGAGGTCAGAGCATATCTAGAGTGCACATGGATTTCAGGGCTACATCTGTATGACATGCATGTGGGAAGTTAACAGACAGAAGGGAGAAAAGCCTCCATCATTGTCAGGATGAGCATGTACCAGAATGTTCTAACCTGCTGTCTGCCTTCCTGTGAAGCCTTGATACAGGCAACAATACATAACACATGGTGGTTGGCAGGGGCACCAAACAAGTTGTTAAAAAAAGTTTTATCTCAACTCATCAGATTTTTTTCAGACACCTTGAATGTTTTTTTGGTGAGCATATTGAGGAGATACAAATTCATGTGGCTCACAGAACTAATCCAAATGAATCTGGATCAAAGAATAATTCCTTGCACCAAAGCTTTGGATAGTGTGGGTCAGTCTACTGTTAACAAATGTTAATAACTGATAGTGTCCATATCATGTCCATTTCATTAACAGTTACCTGTTCAACAGGTGTAAAGCTATGTGTTATTGCAGGTGTAGTTGATTTTATCACTAGCCACTGTTTTTACTACCTGCATTCAGAGCATTTTTTACTGATTGTAGATTATTACACAGTCAGTTTCAGAAGAAGCCATAGAAACAAAGAAGGCCAGGAAACAAAGGTTGATTATAAAGTCAGTATCCCAGGAAGTCCTGGAAACAAAATTTAATGCTGTTTAACACTATTATTAAACACATGCCATCTACTTTTACAAGAATACAATATATGAAAAAAATAATTTTGCAGTACATTGATAGCCTCTGGACTGAGAGTAGCTAGACCTATGACTGACTGATTATGCATAATTATTACAAAGCTTTTCAGGGGTAAACTATTTATTCTGACATAGATTAATTAAAAATAATACAAACAATTAAGACTATTAATCTGCATAAAAAATGCCAGCATCACTGTGATTTAATCACGTGTTCCTTTTTTAAAACTAGCACCCGTAAACAAGCTTTGATTATGTCTCATCAACAGGATGGACGTGACTTGAAGTTTGAAATGCTTTTTTCTGTAGCTGCTTATTCATTTCCTCTTAAGAAGTTATTTTGAAGCATAAGCTTCTGTAGTCCCAAGAAACAGACTGCTTATTATTTCCCACAAAATGGAATTCTTAAATAAATTCCAGTATTAACCATAAGAGCTATCCTGGTGACACAGATGTAAACAGAACTTTTCTTTCATTTTTAACAATTAAAACTGAAGGATTCTTATATGCTTTTGATTCAGAAAGATTTTAACAGAACTCTCTGTCTCTGCTTCCGAAAAGATAACAATTCACATTTATGCATGGAAACCAGAAAAGGAACATGCAGAAGCAGGAAGACATGTTGTAATCATGATCAGCAACTACAGTGTTATACAGGAAAAGGAGAAGGATCCTGTACTGACAGTCTATTTCATATACACTGTGCCCCCCAAGGTGGTGTGCAGACAATAACAAAGTCAGTACACCAGCTACAAAGTTTTAATAATCAGAAATGGTATGATGGTATGACTGTTTGTATAAATGTCTCTGCATAGCCATAAAGTTTTACTTCCTGTTACAGCTATGCATAACTTCATTATGCTATGCATGCTAGTTAACCACCCAGACACGGTGTATGTAGAAATGCACATATACACACACATATAAACACACACACACACACACACACACACACACACACACACACACACACACACACACACACACACACACACATACACACACACCCTACCCGGTACTCCAGCGACCGAACAAACACACACCGGCCAAAAACACCCTACCCGGTACTCCCGCGACTGAACAAACACCAATCCAGCAAGCCCACAATCCAAACACCTACCTGCTGCCTTTGTCCGAACAAACACACACCGGCCCAAAACACCCTACCCGGTACTCCAGCGACCGAACAAACACCTATCCAGCAAGCCCACAATCCAAACACCTACCTGCTGCCTTTGTCCCGAAGCCCATGCAGTCGACTGAACACCTACCCGGTAATCCAGCAAGCCCACAAACTCCAGCGACCGAACAAACACCTATTCAACAAGCCCACAATCCAAACACCTACCTGCCGCCTTTGTCCTGAAACCCGCGCAGTCGCACACTGACAGTCCCACCCCGCGAGAGCAGCTCAGTCCTCCTCATTGGCTCTGACTGCAGCTGAAGCAGTCCGAAGCTCCTCTATTCTGTGCGGTTGTCACTGCACAGATTTCTGGTATCTCACAGCAATGATTGATGGTTACCTCTTAATCCATATCCGGACTGCCGATAAAGGCAGTCTGAGTTCAAATTAATTTTTTGTTTTGCAGATATTTTTTCTGTTTTTCTAGGTGGGAGGGATGCAGTCCAGCAGTCCGATAGGATGAGCCGCCCCTGGTCTATAAGCATATGTTATGAAAGTGTTCTAGAGAAGTATCTAGTGGCATTCTTCTAAGTACATTCCAGTTATATTGTCTGAGTGTGTCAATGAAAATATCTTTGCTGAAATTGGTTGTATTTTACATTGGATTATAGGTAATATGTTTATATAGGTTATGATGAGTTCTAATGGCATATGTTGGTACGTGGTCACTTATGCTATCTGAGAGGCAGCCTACTTTTGTCAGTTTCTCTGGTTTGTTTGTAAGAACCCAGTCTAATACTGAGTGTCTCCCTGAAGCTTTGTTATTTCTAGTAGGTGTGGTTATTAGTTGTCTGATGCTGTACATGTTTATGGATTCAGTGGGGGTAGGGTAATTTATGAGTTGCCAGTCTACATTTAAGTCTTGAAATATTATAGTTTCATGGTTAATATGTTAGGATATCCAATACAGGATGCTTTCAGAAGTATCATTGTTATTTGCTGGGAGCATATAAATTGTTGTAAACATACAGTTTTCCTGTTGTTGATTTTTAGGAGTGTTGTTAGAAGTTCAGTATTGTTAAATTTGGGTATTTCCTGTAAAAATAAGGTAATGGTTGAGGATTTTTTTACAGCTGATTGCTACATCACCTGTACAATTGTTTTAGGTTCATAGGTAAGTACCAGGCTATCGGCCCTAGGGCCTATATAAGCCTAGCCAAAAGAGGTTCCCTGGCTTTTGCCACCAAAGAAAATTATTTTCCTGTGCCTGTGTTGAGCAGAGTCACAGAAGTGATCCCCGGGGTGAATTTCCTGTTTCCCATCCAATTGTCAAGACTTCTCTTAAAGAGGCCTAATGAGGAGCTTTGCTTGACATGAATGGGTAGTCTGTTCCAAAGCATTGGAAGACTCTGGGACAGGAATCTATCCCTCCAGCATGTTCTGTTTATTGTGGAGACAAGGTTTAGGTCCCTGGAGGGTGTGGCCCGGAGAGATTGGATTTCTTTAAGTGTAGCATGTCCATCAGATCTGGGTTAGACATGGCTTTGTATGTTAGGTAGAGGTCGCCTCTGAGTAGGTGATATGTGACGGAGTAGAGCTGGAGTGTTTTGAGACGGTCTGTGTATGGCATCTGCCTGAGGTTGGTAATCTTCTTAGTGAGGTATTTCTGTGGCCTTTATAGTTGTTGTAGCTGTCTTGCGAGGTATATCCCAAATGGGGCATTGTAGTCTATAATGAATCTGATGAGGGATGAGTAGAGAGGAACGATGACCTCTCTCTTTTTCTGGAGGAGAATCCTTTTTGATGAGGTGAGCTACATAGAATGATTTCCTGACTACTGTGGTGATGTGATTATCAAAGGAGAGACTACTGCCCATCTGTGTCCCAAGGTCTCTTATCACACTTTTGGTGTTTAGTAGGCTACAGCTTATGTGATAGTTCATGGGTACGGTGTTTTTCCCAAAGACAATGCACTTCTTGGCATTGAGGTTTAGGCCATTACTTTGACACCAAGCATCAGTCTCAGTGAGGCCTCTTTGTAGAATGTCCACATCCTTAGGCGAATCTATTGTGGCTCCTAGTTTGCAGTCATCTGCAAACTTCATTAGCCAGAGACCAGCTGTATTAGCCTGGACTTCTGAGAAGCTGATATTGAACAGGAGAGGACCCAGGACTGAACCCTATGGTACTTCATTTGTCACTGGTCTGAAGTTAGATTTGGAGTTGGCTACTTTCACTGTGTGGGTTCTGTCAGTGAGCCAGTTGGCCACCCATCTTATGACATAGGGATTTATGCCCAGTCCAGTGAGTTTATCTATAATACCAGGGTGGGGGATGATGTCAAAAGCCTTGGTGAGGTCAAGATAGGCTGTGTGCACCACCTTACTCTCGTCTATGGCTCTGGTGACTGCTTCAAAGAAGTCAATCAGGTTTAGGAGGCATGATCTACCTATTACAAACCCAAACTGATTGGAGTCCAGAGTTTGGGGGTTACCTATGTCTTTGTTTATAAGCTGCAGGATGATACGTTCCATGGGCTTGCAGACCAGGCTCGTCAAGATAATGGGGCGGTAGTTCCTGGGGTCAGTGGAGTGGGATAACCATTACTGTCCACCATTCCATAGGCACAAAGCCTGAAGTGAGGCTATGGTTGAATATGGTACTTAGGCGGGGTGCCAGTTCATTCTGTAGTTCATGCAGAATGCAGCCTGGGATGTTGTCTGGTCCCATGAGCTGCTGTGTTCTTGACTTTGGAGAGTGCATTCTTTACTTGCGTGTTCATGACTACAGGGGCTTTGCAATCTTCCGGTATGGATATGGGCCCTTTGGGGGGGGTGAGGGGGGTAAAGTTTGCACTGAACCTTGTCTGCCAGGATGTTGGCAATATCACTTGGTTCAGTAAATCTAGTGCCATTGTGCTGTAACTCAGAGCAGATTTGAGTGTTGGCATTGAGATTCTTGACATAGCTGTAGAATGCCTTGTGGTTGTCTTTAGAATCCATGGTGATTTTATTTTCATAACTAGCTTTGGAGAATTTTATGAGGGATCTCAGCTTCCTACTGAGGCTGACCAGGGAGTTCCTGCAATCATGGGATTTTACTCTTTTTTGCAACAGCTTCTTCTTTCAGTTGTAGAGTTTGTTTATGGCAGGGGACCACCAGATTGGCTTTCTTTTTTGGAGGATAGCGTCTTGGTTCTGTTGGGGATGGCACGGTCCATGCACTCATGTATGTGCTTATACAGTGCATTTGTATATGATTCAGCAGTCATGCCTCTATTTTCTGTCTCTATGGGTGTCATAAAGTTAGTCACTTCTGTCTTAAGAAGCATGACATTGGCTTTGGAGAAGTTTTTTACGGTGGTTTCCTTAATGGGGGGTGGGGGCGGGACATGGATATCTAGGGTGATTAGCTTGTGGTCAGATCTGACCAGCGAGGAGTTGACCTCTATTCTGGAGCATCTGTTACCCATATTGGTAATGACCAGGTCCAAGGTGTTGCTGCCCCTGGTGGGGCTATGAACAAACTGATCCAAGGCATTGGAATTGATGAATTCTAGAAAACATTGAGCAAATAAGTTAGTACATGAGTAGTTTTCCCAGTTGATGGTGGAGTAGTTGAAATCTTCCAATATTAGGGTATTGGGCTGTACCTTAATATTATCCAGTATATCGAGAAAGATGGAGTGGGCATCCTGGGGCATGGCGGGGGATCTGTAACAAGCTACAACCTGAATTGCAATCTTGCCCAGAGTTAATTTTACTTGGATAATTTTGGATGAATTATGTTGAGCAACTAGCCTGGAGGTGTGGATATCCTTTATGAATATGGCATGCCTCTTCCTTTAGTGTTTTGGTCCAGGTTAGGTGGCCAAAAGATGTGGTAAGAGGTGCAGGGGTGCTCTCTGGAGCCTTAAACCAGGTCTCTGTCACTGCACAGATGTCGATGTTCTCCATCTTAAGGAGTGCCTTGAGTGAGTGCATTTTGAGGTTTAGACTTCAAGCATTGAGTAGCATTACCCTTAGATTTCGCTTGCTTATATCTACTATGGTGGTGCGTTTGACATTAGAGCCTTGCCTAAAAAAGGCACTATAGTGGTGGCAAGAGCCTTAGCCAGTATCCAGAAACCCAGAGGTGAGAGGTGCAGGCCATCTCTGGCAAAGCATTGGGCCTGTCGACCATGTCATCCCAGCCAGACAGATATTGGATCTCCTTCGAATGACATCAGAAACTTAGCCAATTGTTGAAGTCAATAATTTTGTCCTTGTACTGTGGTATCATTCTGGGTGATGGCAGGATGCTATTCAGGGCTAATGTCATACCTGCCTGGGCCACATGGTCGGAGAGCTCCTCCATGTCTCTTTTCATGTATTCCAGGGAGGTGAATCTCAGGTCATTCACTCCAACATGGACAATAACAGAATCATATTCGTACAAAGAAATGCTGGAATCAAGTGTAAAGACAAACTTTACAAATAATCGACCCACTTGAAGGAAATCAGGCTCTGCTCTTGGAAACACCAAAAACTTTAATAATCCACAAGGAGAAAGAGAACTTTTAACGCTAACAGTCACAATACGTTTTCGATTCGTGGTTTTCTTCAGAAAGTGAAAATCAGAATAATATTAGCACTGGTACAACCCTCTTTTATACCCAGAAACACATAATAATTAATCTATTAACCAATTAATCCTTATATAATGCTCAAAACTTAACCTCAAAAAGAAACTACTATGAGGGCAATTTTTCAACACTAATAACCTCTTACAGAAAAACATAATTTATGCATAAATTTCTAAACTAACATTAAAAAACCTAAAATTCTTAATATAACACATATAAGTATATGAATACTTAATAATTTGTATCCATTTAATTGAATTTTCCAATAATTCAACCACATCCAAGCATATTTGGCACCATCTGGTGTTGTAAGTGAATATTAACCTCCACAATACCATTATATTTATTGCAAAGCTAAAAACACAACATTTACTATTTAATGAAATATATGAAATAAGTTATTAAATATTATTACAATGTTATAAAAAATTAATATTTCAATAATAAATAAATAACTTATATAACATGTAAATCTTTCATACAATTAGTTAATCAGTTGATTCAATTCTAAATTCATATATTCAATAAAAACTATAATGAATAATCTATACTAAAATTAATAATATAATGAATCATGTCTCTACTATAATATTTATCTAAACATATAACACATAACTTATAGATATTAAAATGTTAAAAATATATTAAAAAATATATATATATATCACATAAAATTATGCACATAAAAGAATGTATATCAAATGTTAAAATGATATAAGAAAAGTGTTACAATATACTTAAAACACATGATAAATGCTCCTACATCATAAATATATAAATTATCAATAAGCAAAAATAGGGAATTATTGCACATATAAAAACTAAAACCTTGTGAAACCAAAAAAGTCAACATTTAAGAATAATTTATCAAAGCCATAATGCTATAATTTCGCTGCTCTCATTTTCAACACTGGTGCGATGGAAATAATATCATTGAGGCCTGGGGACTTATTGGCTTCAAGAGTTAATTGCCAAATCAATTCTTTATACTCAATTGATGTCTCCCAAAGGCCCCCTCTGATATCCTTATCCACCACTTCCAACACAAAAAAATTGAATAATGCTCTCGGACAACTTGCTTTGTGCCTGCACAAAGCATTATTCACACAATTAGTTTTGATCTCATAATTGTGTTCATAAATTCTATTCTTGAGTTTTCTTTCAGACTTTCCTACATAGAAAGCTTCACATATTTTGCATAAAGCAATATAAACAATACCTTTAGTTTCACAATTAGCAAAGCATTTGCTCTCAATAAACATATCATGACTTGGTATATAAATTGCATTTTTTGCTAGAATGAATGAACATTGAGAACACCCACCACATTTATATGTGCCCATCTTGCCAGATTTTACCACCCCTACTTGCCCTTTACTCTCTAAAATAGATTTTAAGCATCTCCCTTTTCTATATGTACATCTCAATGGTTGTTGAAACAAACACCTGAGATCAGATAAATTCCCAAATCGTGACCATTCTTCTTCCAACATTTTCCTGATTTTACCACTCCTACTTGCCCTTTACTCTCTCATGACATATGAAGCCAAAATGATGGATCTCTTGAATGATGAAACAAAATATGTTGGAGCTTCCTTAAATGAGGTTAATATTGGTAATAGGAAGGTGATGATGGTTTTAAATGATCTGTTATTGGAAGGTTCTATCGACATTCAGTTGTATAAGTTTTTAGAAGTGGAAAAACCAATGAACCCCATCCCCTGAGGGGCCCTTTGGGAGACATCAATTGAGTATAAAGAATTGATTTGGCAATTAACTCTTGAAGCCAATAAGTCCCCAGACCTCAATGATATTATTTCCATCGCACCAGTGTTGAAAATGAGAGCAGCGAAATTATAGCATTATGGCTTTGATAAATTATTCTTAAATGTTGACTTTTTTGGTTTCACAAGGTTTTAGTTTTTATATGTGCAATAATTCCCCATTTTTGCTTATTGATAATTTATATATTTATGATGTAGGAGCATTTATCATGTGTTTTAAGTATATTGTAACACTTTTCTTATATCATTTTAACATTTGATATACATTCTTTTATGTGCATAATTTTATGTTATATATATATATATATATATATATATATATATATATATATATATATTTTAATATATTTTTAACATTTTAATATCTATAAGTTATGTGTTATATGTTTAGATAAATATTATAGTAGAGACATGATTCATTATATTATTAATTTTAGTATAGATTATTCATTATAGTTTTTATTGAATATATGAATTTAGAATTGAATCAACTGATTAACTAATTGTATGAAAGATTTACATGTTATATAAGTTATTTATTTATTATTGAAATATTAATTTTTATAACATTGTAATAATATTTAATAACTTATTTCATATATTTCATTAAATAGTAAATGTTGTGTTTTTAGCTTTGCAATAAATATAATGGTATTGTGGAGGTTAATATTCACTTACAACACCAGATGGCGCCAAATATGCTTGGATGTGGTTGAATTATTGGAAAATTCAATTAAATGGATACAAATTATTAAGTATTCATATACTTATATGTGTTATATTAAGAATTTTAGGTTTTTTAAAGTTAGTTTAGAAATTTATGCATAAATTATGTTTTTATGTAAGAGGTTATTAGTGTTGAAAAATTGCCCTCATAGTAGTTTCTTTTTGAGGTTAAGTTTTGAGCATTATATAAGGATTAATTGGTTAATAGATTAATTATTATGTGTTTCTGGGTATAAAAGAGGGTTGTACCAGTGCTAATATCATTCTGATTTTCACTTTCTGAAGAAGACCACGAATCGAAAACGTATTGTGACTGTTAGCGTTAAAAGTTCTCTTTCTCCTTGTGGATTATTAAAGTTTTTGGTGTTTCCAAGAGCAGAGCCTGATTTCCTTCAAGTGGGTCGATTATTTGTAGAATCATATTTGTACCTGTTGTGGAATGACCTGAGTGTGTGCATTATATGGTGGATCCTGGCACCCGACAGGCAGCTGACAGTAACTTTCTCCTTGTTTAGCCTGGTGAGAGGGACATCAGTGTGCCTGACTATAGAGTCACCTATGACAAGTGTGTTGGGTATGTTGTTTTACCTTATGGGCTGCATTTGAGTGGCACACTGATTTTGTGGACTATGTGTCATTCAGGTAGTGTTGGGAGTGGTGGTTGATTGCATTTCAGCTTTGGAGGTCTCTCAGAACCTCCGTGAATGTAGGTGTGTGTTTTGTGTTACTATGTGTGGGTTTGTGTTGTGCAGGTTTTGCTGGACTATGTGTTGAGTGCGGTGTGGTGTTTACCTTCTCTTCTTGACTGTCTAGTCCAGTCTTGGCTGGAGGGAGCTTGGCTTCCAGTTTGGCTCTATAAGTGCATCTCTCACAGGTTGTAGTGTTTGGTGTTAGGAGAGAGGGTTGTCGGTGTACATGAGGCAATTGCTACATTGCCCCAAGATGCCCAGATTCATCAGATGGACAGGAGAAAACACCGGGAAAAAATAATCAGCCCTTGCAAGTCTTGAACCCAGGACCCTGCACACCATAGCCACAGAAGTTTACCACTAAG
This sequence comes from Protopterus annectens, assembly GCF_019279795.1. NCBI lineage: Eukaryota > Metazoa > Chordata > Ceratodontiformes > Protopteridae > Protopterus > Protopterus annectens. The sequence goes on from NC_056739.1 coordinate 1,061,273,282, forward strand.
CCATTTTGTCTGTCATTTTTGTGTATATTGTATGGATGTGATCTCATTATCCTTTATTTCTTTTTTTGACCAGGTTTCAATAGCTATGATTACATCAGGAATGTATGTGGTGAGATAGGCATGTATGTCATGGATTTTATTGCACATGCTTCTTAGGTTCATATTTAATAAGGTGAGTTTGGGTTCTGTTTTTTTTTTTTGTTCAGATGTATTAGGTGGCTTGTTTATTTTTGGGATGGTTTTATGAACAGTGGGATATGGGTTGGGGTGACTATCTCTGCTAATTTTTTGAACTGATATTTTACACAGTGAAGAGTGTGGCTAGTTATATTTTGGTCTTGGTTTGATATTTTATTTTAAATTTGGATACTTAGTTTTGGGATATTTATAGATAAATAAATCAGATGTGATTGTAGAGATAAGGTGTTGTGGAGAAAGACAGGCTGTGTAAGTCTTGAAATTCTTTGTGAGGATTGGTTAAAGTCCTAAGTATTTCAGGGAGGTGGATTTCATAATTGGTGATGAAGGCTAATAGACTGAGGAGGAATAATAAAATAATCTAAGTTAGGGGGATCTTATTTAACTTGGGTTTATCTTTGTTGTAAATTAGGGTTAGAAATTGTTAGGTGGATACTGGGTTGGTTGTAGAGATGTAATTTGATAATTAAAGGGAGCAATGATTAAAACTATTTGAGAGAGAGTCTTGGGTGAGAAACTAGATTGGGTGTTACTATTGAGAATAATTCTATTAATTGTTTTTCTTTAGGAGGGAACTGATGGCATTGGTTTGAGGAATATGTTGGTAGCACTAATGAAGTATAAATGTAGAGTAAGAGGGGGTAAGTGAGAAATGTGGGTAGGGTAAGGGACCAGAGTGAGCCTGAGTATTAGCAGAGATGAATGAAGTGGGTTGAAAACTTGGCAAAGAGACAGAGAAAAAAATGGGTTGAAAACTTCGCAAAGAGACAGAGAAAAAAATAACAGTTAGTGATTGAACTTAAACAGCTACAAATCTGTTGACAGAAATAAATAAAGAGAACAGTGCAGTTTAAAAGACCTCTGTACTAGAAGATTAAATTCTTGTGGAAATACTTATGGAAATGGAAGTGCATAATAATGCAAAAGCACAATCTTCCCAGAGCTACTAATTAAAATGCAAAACTAAGGTCCCAGAACAAAAAAATATTACTTTTCTCAAGTAAGTTGGTAGTAAATCAGTTCTTCCTGATTATGTCTCAAGTTATACGAGTTTTTCCACCACCAGCACTTTGTGCTTTTGTCTAAAAATGTGTAAATTCATCATCCTCCTTAAACATAATTGTGTTATAGACATGAGATATTAAATTATCAAAATAAATACAACAGAACTAAAATTTTGAAGTTCTGAAGTTCAGATGACATAGAAAGGCTATGAAGCAAAACAGATTGATTATGCACAACAGAAAAAACATCACTTAATGTTCAGCAATGTAAAAAAATATATATATTTATATGCAACACTGCTTTTGTTTCTTAGATAGTGAAAACATTTTGTACTACATTTGCATCAGGGTCAATAAAAGGATCCAGCTATTATTTTCAAAAAGTCTATAAAAATTACTGCAAATATCTTTCAAAGTGCCTGACTAATATTTTAAGAAATACTTGGATTATGAAGATGTAATTTACATATATCATATACAATACATACACTTAACTTGGTAATTTTACAGTCTATGTCACACTATATTCACACTATAGTGATACGTGATTTTGTTGAATTTCACTAACATACCTCAAGGTTATATTATTTTTGGTGATATCTATCTATATTGGTCTATCTATCTATCTATCTATCTATCTATCTATCTATCTATCTATCTATATAGATAAACTGATACAAACATACACACACACACACACACACACACACACACACACACACACACACACACACACACGTGTGTGTATGTGATTTTGTTTGTATGTATTCAGAGAGAGAAATTTCATAAAATGGTCCCTCTGTGTAGTGGGTTATAAGAACATTTTTCATATCTGTTTGATTTACATTTTAAATAAAATAACATTTGTTTCCTTACCATCCAAAGGCACCCTTAAGAATAGTTTGTTGTTGATATCAAGCACAATTAATCTTGCAAGCTTTAGAACATTAACTTGTCCGTTGTCTGTCACTTGGTCCAGTCTCTCCAAGTATGCTTTAGTTGATGCAACAGAGACAGCTGTAACATTATGCAGCCTTGAACCTGTTAAGGCTAAAATACAGAGCAAAGCATGTAACTTTTCTATTTCCTCAGTTTTTGTATTTTCAAAATTGATGTTTACTCAATAAAACTAGGGGATGTTAACTTGCTGCATTATTTTACATGCAATCACTTTACGGTACTATTTATTCACATTAAATTACCAAATTTTGAAACAAAATAGACATTTTATTGCCATTAGTATGCTATTTCAAATAAAAACTACAGTTCCGTCTTCTGGAACAGAAAATTAAACTCTAACAACTTACAAACCCTGTATTTAGGAAGTTGGGAATGGTGGAGTGACTAATTGTTGAACAATGCACATTCAGTCAAAGTTACATACTGCATAATGGAAAACAATGCTGAGAAGAATAAGAAGTTATGTACTCATCATAACATCCCATGTTTATTGTCCATCTCACCTTCATTCATTGCTGCTTGGGTTCAGTACCAAAAATAGGTTCTGACTCGGCCTATACAAAAAGCTCAAGGAATTCACCGGCTCGTGGCTATACCCTATCCCATCATGCTCAGGGAAGATTGCCCAAGTCTTGTTTGCAACTAATATACCTACTGTCTCTAAACACATAACCTTGTTCAAAAAGGACTAAAGAAGAGATTCAGAGAACATCAAGTTCCAATTAGCAAGAAACCGCTCGATCATCCAGGACCGAAGGCTGGGGGAAGAAGGATGGGATGCAAGAATGAAGGCGAGATTGACAACAAACATGGAATGTTATGGAGAGTACATAACTTCTTATTGTTATGTTGTCCTATCTCGCCTTCCTTCATTGCTGGTTGGAACAGTGTCCCTAGCATCTTCTTTCTTGGGTGGCACAAAGGAAAATACTCTTCAGAACAGTGGACCCAAAAGAGGCCCTGTTCCTGGTGGCCAAATTAACTTTGTAATGAGTGATAAAGGTATGAGGCTTAACCCATGTTGCTGCTGCACAAATTGAATCTATAGGTAGCCTTGCCTGAAAGACCGATGAGGTTGCTATATAGCTCTTGTGGAGTGGCCCTTCACTTTCCCTGGAAGTTCTCTATTCTGAGATTTCTATGTGAAAGTTATACAGTCTGTAAGCCACTTGGAAAGTGTGACCTTTGATATGGGTACACCCTTCTTTTTATCTGAGAAAGATACAAACAGTTGGTCTGATTTTCTGAACTCCTTCATTCTATGCAGAAAGAAACATAACTGTCTATGTACGTCTAATAGGTTTAGTTTGTACTCTGAGTTGTTGCCATAGTTTGGGAAAAAGACAGGTAAGTCAATGGACTGATTTAAATATACTTTTGGGAGGAATTAAAGGTTAGTTCGCAGGAAAACTCTATCTTTGTGAAAGATTATGTAAGGGGAACGTATTGATAATGCTTGAAGTTCTGATACCCATCTAACAGATGTAATGACTATCAAGAAGGTTGTCTTCCATGTTAAAAACTTTAATTCACATGATGATGCAGGTTCAAAGTGGGGAAGGATCAAGGTGGATAACACAAAGTTTAGGTTCCATGGCACTGATGGTTCTTTTACTGGAGGTCTTAGTAAGAAAGTACCTTTCAAGAAGGCTTTGCAAAGTCTGTAGGGCATGACTTTTAGTTCCATTTCTCCCATATGATAGTTTGATATAGCTGCTAATTGAACTCAAATAGTAGCTGCAGCTGTACCCTCATCAAAAAGCTTAGCTAGAAAATCTAATACAGCTGTTATAGGTGCAGTAAAAAGATCAATGTGGTTGTTGAAAGCCAGCAGGAAAATCTTTTCCATTTGCTAGAATATAATTTTCTGGTTGAGGCCTTATGAGATGAAATCAAAATATGTGTTACTGCAGGGGAAATATCTGGAAACCTGGCTATGTGTGGAACTGGAGCAGCCAAGCTGTCAATTTGAGGGTTTTAATTGATGGATGGAGCGTCCCTGATGGATGAGTCAGGAGGACTGAAACTGGGTCCAGAATCCATGGCTCCTCTTGGAGATGGACCATAGAAAGGGGAACCAAATCTGATGAGGCCAGTATGGGTCAATGAGTAGCAAATTGCTTTTCAATGTGCTGGCTTTCTGAAGAATTTGGGGATCAAGGGGAATTGGGGGAAAAGCATAGAGGAGACCCGGAGCCAATTGTGTACGAGTAATTGCCTTGGTGACTCCCCAAGCAAGGAGATCAGGGCATAATAGCTGCTGCAGTTGGCATTCATGGACGTAGCAAAAAGATTTCAGCAAGGCTGGCTCCACTTTTTGAAGATCTTTTCTGCTATCTCTGGTTTTAGGGACCACTCGTGAGGCATCAGAACAGCTCTGCTGAGTTTGTTCACTATCATGTTGGACTTCCCCAGGATGTGCATTGCTGTCAGAAAATGTTGAGAAGAGGCTGCTCATTGCCATACTCTCCGAGCCTCTCGACATAGGGTGTAAGATTTGGTCCCTCTTTGATTGTTTATGTACCACACCACTGACATGTTGTCTGTCAAAGTTGCAATTATTCCTAGTGAAACAAAGTCCTGGAATACTTGCAATGCCAAAAACACCACTCTCATCTCTAGGACATTGATATGCAAGTGGTTCTCTTGTTCCTGCCAAACACCTTGGATGGTCTTTCCCAGATAATGCCCCCCTACCCTGTCTGGGAAGCATCCTTGATAACTGTGGCTACTGGTTGCAGAAGGACGGACAGTCGTCCTAAAGTCACTTGAGTGACATGAAGCCACAAGCGCAGATCTTTCTTGCAGGATTCTGTTATGATAATTTTGCGTGACATGGGCAGCTCCTGCATGGTCCATTGGGTGAATAGTAGCCACTGAAGAACCCAAATGTGCAGACCAGCTAATGGTAGCAATGTTATTGCTGCCACCATGGTACCCAAAACTTTAAAACAACCCTCGCTTGCACTTCCTACTTGGTTAAGAGGTGTTTGACTTGATGACATAAGGTTTCAATCCTCTCAGGAGGAAGTTTGGCCAACATTTGTCTTGTATCTAAGTCTGCCCCTATAAAGACGATATGCTGTGATGGCAACAAGGCAGATTTTTTTAAATTTATTGTGATGCATAGCTAACAGCAAAGATGAAGGGTGGTGTCTCTCACTCTTGTTAGTTACGAAAGCACCCGGAATCCTAGATGTCTCAAGTAAGTCGTAACCACTGCCAAGCATTTGGTGAACACTCTGGGGGCTGTAGTGAGACCAAAGGGCAGGGCTTGAAACTGCGCAAATGTCTCCTGGATCATCTGTACATTTTTATATAGTAGATATGGCAGTATGCATCCTGGAGATCTATCGGGATCATCCAATTGTCTTTCCCAAGAAAGGGGAATATTGACTGCAGTGTCACCATCCAGAATTTTGACTTTTTGATGAATTTGTTTAGTCTGCTGAGATCCAGAATGGGCCTCCAGTCCCCTATCTAACTTAAAAGAACCTTAAGTAAGTTCCAGATTCAATTTGGTCTGTGGTGACACTTTGGATAACTCTTTTTTCTAGCAACTGTTGTACTTCTAGAGTTGCATGATCCCTTTGACAGGGTGGAACATCTTGGACTTACTTTTCTTCTAAGGGGGGAGAGGGAAAGGGTATGTAATAACCTCTGGATATGATCATTTGTACCCATTTGTCTTTTGTTATTTCTAGCTAGGCTTTTTGGTACAATGACAAGTGACCCCTGACTGCCTCCAAAGATGGAAAGACCGGCCTCCTCTCAGGAGCGCTGAAAGGGTTTACCAGGGAAGGAATCCCTGTCACCCTGGTTTTGTGGACTGCTTCTGATGCATGGTTGGCATCTTCCATTGTTACCTCTCTCTCTGCCCCTGGGGGCAGAATCACCATGTTCTTCCGGGAAAACTCTCTGAGACTTATGAAACCACATTTTTCCCCCTTCTGACCTTTGGGTTATCGGTCAAAAGGGGAATTAATAAAGGAATACTTAAAGGGTTCTGTGAAATTACATAAGTGCATCCATGAATGCCTCCTTAAGGAAATTCCTGTATCCACTGCTGTACTCATTCCACTGGCTGCATAGGAAATGAGTCACTTGGAAGAGTTCACCATGGAGTTTAAGGTGGAGAGCTGGGAGGAAAACTGAAAGCCCTGCAGCTATAGAACCTTGAAGGGTATCTCCTAGCTCCTTCAGGAGATCCCTATAAAACCTAGTGAAATGGGTCAGGTAGTTCAGCAACCTAAGGGCAAAGGAAGCTGAAGAAAATGTACGCTTTCCATATCTGTCCATTGTTTGAGACTCTTTATTCGGTGGATAAACAGATGAGGATGTCTCAGACAATTCCTTCTTGGTGGCTGCTGCCACCACCAAATCATCTACTGGGACACCTTTATTGAGGAATTCCTTATCTGAGGGCACAGTGATGAACTAATTTGGCCTCCTAGGAACAGGTTCCACTGAATCCGGAGAGCCCCACTCCTTTCAACTGACTACATTCATGAGCTGGTCGAAAGGTGGAGACACCCAAGAGGTGGAAGGGTGAGACCTGAATGCCTCCATTTACACAGACTCATCCTCAGAAGGGTTGATGGGCTTCTGCCACCTCTCTGTTTAAGGATCTCTAGGATGTCTGTAAAGGATACATCCTAAGAGGGTGACCATGGGGACCCTTCTGACTCATCGAGGTCCCTGTCTGAAGTGATGGACTCCACAGGGGAGTCTAAATGCTTCCTCTTGCATAATCTCTTCTGAGGGACCTCCTCAGAGGGATACTCTGGAGAGGTGTGGAAGAGATTGCTTTGCCCAATGGACATCCTGGAGCTTCGGGTCTCCACTCCTGTGTGGAAGTGATGGCACTGAGGTAGACACCGGTGCTTGAGGGGGAAGAGTACTTGGACCTGACAGCAGAGTAGTCTGAGGTGACAGCACACTCTTCATCAACTGGAAATCCCCCTGGCCCTGATCCGAGGAGACCCCTGGCTCCAAGGAACCAGAGAACCTCCCCTGGACCAAGGCAGTGGGCTCTGTGGCTAATGTAGGCACTGAGCTCACCCGCTCTGAAGCCCCAAGAGGTAGATTCAGATCAGACAACTGTCCTACCTGACTCTCATCACCGGACTTGATGGGAAAACATTGGCTCCTAGACCCCTCAAATTCCGATGGAACTGAGGAGGTCAGAAAGGTAGTTTGGCCTGAAGATCCCAGAGCAGGTCTCAGTACCCATGATTCTGCTACAATAGGATCCAGGCCTTCTGGTTCCAAAACCCCAGAATGGGCTGAAGGAGGAATTGATGAAGGGGAAGTTATGTTTGCCAGCCCCGAATCCCTCTGGATCAGAGTCGACAGTATCTTGGTCAGCACTGGCATTTGTAAAAGCCTCTTCACTACATGCTCCATGTCATCATCTGAAAGGCTTCTGGAGGATCAAGAGGACAGGGTCAGAGACCTCACTGGCTGCAGCAAAGGAGATCTCAGAACTGGGGTGACCGGTTCCAATACAGGGGACGAGCTCCAAAACTGAAACTCTGTTGGCCCTAAAATTAAAATAGGATCTGAAGAGGGGGATTTTTTGAGCTCGACAGATTTTGGATCCGAAGATGATTCCTTGGCAAGTTTTTTCATCCGCGCCGAAAGTGGAGGAGCAGAGAATGTTCTCTTCCCTGATTTTTCTGATCTAGCAGAAGGAGATTTCTGACTAGTTTTAGAGGAACTCAGATTCTCTTCTAAAGCCTCTGAAAATGGTGTATTTAATAAGGCTCTATCAATTTGTTCCTTCTTTCCATCAACACCCTGTAACTAAATGCATGACAGAAGGAACACGATTCCTGTAAGAGGACAGCACCGAAAGAATACATGCAACTGGTGTGTCCATTGTTTAGTAACATCTTTTGACTGCAATTATTGCATTTCTTAAAACCCAAAGGTTTAGATTCCTTAGGCTCCTTAGACATCCTATCTACAGTAAATACAAAACCAATCCAGTAAAGTCAACCAGAAAAAAAACAACACCATTTTTTTTTAAACAGACAAAAATAAACTATCACACAAACAACTCTATATTCTAATATAGTACAGAGCAGGACGGAGCAGTTCTCTAACTAAATCAGATTATCTCCTGTTACAGTGAGGGAGAAAGGAAAGAAAGAAAAGAAAGCCTTCTTAGTTAAATGGGCCAACGGGAGCCCTGTAACTTAAACGGACTACCCAACAGAAGAAATATTTGTCCAAGCTCTCCAACTCAAATGAACTTGGCAGTCAGGATAGGGAAAAGATTCAAACAGGCCTAGAGGACAAACGATGGCCACAAGAAAACACAGAAATAGAAACAAACATGCTAAGAACTACTAATTAGTAATCTGTAACAATCTAAATAACTAATCACAATAACAACAGGTACAATTTTTTAAATTTGAAAGCTAACAAATAAGAAAAACAGTTTCCACTTAGTCAGAGACTGCATGGAAGCCCCCAATCTTGTTTAGCAGCAAACAAGATCTGGGAAATCTTCCCTGAACATGATGGGATAGGGTGTAGCCATGACCCGGTCAAAGTCCTCGAGCATTATGTATAAGCCAAATCGGAACCAGTTCTCAGTTCCAAACCCAACTAGCAATGAATGAAGTCAAGCTAGGGCAACATAACACCCACTCTTTTCCTTTAAGCATAACAGTCTCTGAATCAATTATACTTCAGCATTGTGTATATGGTTTTGTGTGTATGTGTTTCTGTGTTGGGTCAAGTTAAAATGTGTGTATATATATATATATATATATATATATATATATATATATATATATATATAGAGAGAGAGAGAGAGAGAGAGGGAGAGGAGAGAAAGAAATAGATATAGATAAGTTTTTTCTATTGTAGAATTTTTTAAGGCCCATTGATTGTAGCTGGCAGACAATGTAATTTCATTGAAAGCACTTTTAGCGTACCCCTGACCATTTGAGGTATTCAGAACAACATTCAGACAGTTGTTTTAAACACAGGTTTACCTACATCCATCCATTAATATCATACAGTAACTTGGCTTCACTAGTCAGTCTAAGCAAAAGCAAAACAGAAACATAATATTACAGAAGGTTTAAATCAAGGCTGCCTAGAGTTCAAATTAGTTTAAACAACTGAATTATATCAATACTATGGTACAAAGCATTAGACTGGTGATATAATTTCGTACATTTTAAATTACAATAATCCAAAGCAAACATTCAAGAAAACCAAATATATGTGTAGTGTATGATTGTCAAGGAATAAGACAGAGACATGAAGGATGTGTTCTAAGTTCATATGAGTTGTTTATTCAAAGTGAACTTTCCAAAACATATTATTTCCTGTAAGTAGTTTGTGATTTAAAGACATGTACACCATTCATGACAAACTGTAATAAACAAATAAGCATGCTGTGATTTATTCTACAGCCACATATAATAATGTTTCCAGCTACACTACCAGTGCTATCAGATAAATGCAGACAACAGCACTTCCTTAATTCACTACTGGAGACATTTAGGCAGCATGCCTTCTACTGCTGTTTACTAATTATCCACTTCTCTCATAAAAGTGCCTCCGTGTTGTGCTTCTGACATAGTATTCACCATCTTAAGTATTTTGTGACACTCTCACTGAAATCTCAGCAACACAGTTTAACCAGACATTTCTGATTCTGTGTTTGTGATTGCTTTCAGTCTTTCTTACATTTCTGTTTGTTACTAATTATCTACTAAGTATAATCTAATCTAATTTGGATAATATGCTGTTCCTGAAACTAGCAACATAAATGGTATGCCCTTTGACACAATTGGGGATTTTAACTGAAATAGTGAATGGGCCAACTGTACACTGAGGAGATTCTGGAATTTAAATTGTTATCAGTCAAACTAAGATAATGTTAAGGTAAACATTCACCTCAGAAATAAGACTGCTCTAGAATCTTGTTGCACATAATTTTACTGCCTCACAATAACTCCCCCTCAGGTATGGAAGTGAGTATTCTAAGACAAGCTAAAGCTGGAAAGATGTGGGGCAACTCATAAATATTTATAAAAGAAAGAAGAGGCTACTTTGATTTTACAATTTCAGAATCTGTTCTCTAAAGGCCTGAATATGATCAAGATTGGATGGGTTAATTGTCTTAATTGTTTGATTTTGCTTGCTTTATGATTTATTCTATTTGATTCTGTTAACTTCTCCCACTTTTTCATTCCTAGGTTTAATTTTAATTGAATGTTTACTGTCTTTAGTTGACTAATTGTTTCTGGCCTTTTTTTAAATTATGTATTTTATGTCCTTTATAAGTATAAAATTATGTATTTTATGTCATTTATAAGTTACTCTGTGTTCTTCTATTCATGAATCCCTTAAAGGTCCTTGACTAAACTACTAACAAATTAATAAAAGATTTTAATTCTATTATCTGTTTTTATTTGTTTATTTATTTTTTTCATTGTGAGTCATTTGTAGATGAAGCGTGGCCGCAGTGGTGCAGCGGTTAGTGTTGATGCCTCACAGCAAGAGGTTATTCGGTTTGATTCTAGGCTGGGGTGCCTTCTGTGCGGAGCCTGCATGTCCTCCCTGCAGTTGCGTTGGTTTTCTCCAGGTGCTCCGGTTTCCTCCTACATCCCAAAGATATGCTGTAGGTGGATTGGACACTCTAAATTGGCCCTAGGTGTGTGTGTGTGTGTGTGTGTGTGTGTGTGTGTGTGTGTGTGTGTGTGTGTGTGTGTGTGTGTGTGTGTGTGTGTGTGTGTGTGTGTGTGTGTGTGTGTGTGTGTGTGTGTGTGTGTGTGTGTGTGTGTGTGTGTATGTGTGTGTGTGTGTGTGTGTGTGTGCCTTCTGTGGAAGGTTGGGCACCAGGCTGGCAACTCAACACTGTAAAACTTCACTGCCAATTATTCTGCAGACCAATGGTTTTGCTGTTTAGCAAGATTAAAATAAAAAAGTAAATAATATAATAAAATGTATGTCTTTATCTGTGTTTGTGTGTATGCATGTGTGTTTGTGTGTGTGTGTGTGTGTGTGTGTGTGTGTGTGTGTGTGTGTGTGTGTGTGTGTGTGTGTGTGTGTATGTTTCTGTGTGTGTTTGCAAACACATGCATGTGCATACAGATGTGTGAGAGAGATTCAGCAAGTGGTCAAGAGAGATGTAACCCTTATCAACATGCATTTTATGTACAGTAAGAAATATAAAACTATAATGTGTGACTTCATTAATTGAATTTTTCATTGATATACCAGAAAATTAAACTTGTTCAAGGAGCAGAACAATATTAGACAACTCAGAGGCATGGGGGGGGTTGTCCAGTGATTGGTATTGTAGGTTTGATTAATTTTATCATAATAAAACATCTATGGTATGCTCAATGTGTTTTTCTGTGTTTGTGGATATTAAATATTTACATAACTTGTAAATGTAAAATGCTTCCTTCAGCAACAATTGCATATGCTACTGGAATCTGAAAGAAGAAATGATTTTATATCAAAATTATAAAAATGAATATATTATTTAAAAATGAACAAGCAAACATGCAAGAAAAGCAAATTCAACACATTATCTAAGTGCAATAATGTCCTCTAGGTTGGGTGTTATGGACCTTCCTGGGATGTTGAGACTGCCTCTCCATTATTTCCAATAATAACATCACCCTTTTGGACATTATTGCTTATTTATCACGTGAAGCCGAAGGTCATAAATTGTGTAATTATAGCGTGAAATTTTCATTGTGTACTGTTTATATCCCTTTATCATGTAATACATTAGATAAAATAGAGATTTATGAATCTGACAAAGTGAAAAGTGACTAGAAAGTACTATTTCCAGTTCCAAATATATCTGGATCTGAAAATGACAGTTGTCACATACATGAGACAGTTTAAAATTGTTTGCATTATTTAACTAAAAGATTTAAAATTACAGATATTATGAGACTTAGTTTGACAGTCTAATTTTAATACTTGTAAGTTTACATCTTGGTGGGTTTTAGTCTTATTTTTCTTAAATTTTAGCCCATATTCTGACCTTGATTTTTTTTTTTTTGAAGTGCAGTTTCACAGATCCATTAAAATATTATATTTCAGGAAAAATTCAAATAATAGTATTAGAGTTACTAAGGTGGGGAAAGGTGTTATAAATGGCTTGCTGAAAATGTTTGCACTGTGTATTGCAGATTGGCATAATGCAAGGAGCTTATATTAACCAAATTAAATGTAAATTCTTAACTTTCAAGTATCAATAATTAGTTAATATGCATTTGCAGTACTCATCTTATGATTTTTTTGATCACTTTGTGAAATCATCATTGAAAAAGAATCACTTAGTGAGAGTGGAGTTGCCTGTTAAGTGGGAAGTGTGGGCAACACTCTAAAAACTTGGATATAACAAGTTAAGAAATTACTTCATCATAGTTATTTGAACTTGCATTCCAAAAACTATACATTGAAAACCCATACCGTAGATGGTAGTCATCACCAGAGAAGTAAATGTCTGTTTCTAGCTCATAGGATAATTCACTCCTGGAACTCAGAGACTGAATGGTAAGCATGGAATAAACAGGGAGGTGCTGAGTCCTCATGCATATGTTTGGATAATTGTATTTCAAGCAATGGTGTACTCTTTTACAGAAAAATATCAAAATATTGTTTTCTTTTTTTCTGGAAATGGTAGTATTAACTGAGAACCTGCCAACAATATTTTAGTTTCCATACTGGTAAAATAAAATTAATAATTATCAAAGCACGATATTTTTTTTCAAAAATTTAAATATAAGTTTCATTACAGATATAGAACATCTTAGCAAATCACCACTCTAGCTATATAGTGGATTAAATATTTTCTTCTACTTTTTTATTTTTTTTATTTGATTTTAAAACAATAGATAAAGAAATCAATTATAAAACAAACAAATATACATAGGACCACATCTGATCAATATATCAAAGTTATCAACAACAATTAATATTTCTCAAGTAAGTCTTTAAGTTTAAGTCACAATTTATATGAATGTGTAATATTACAAGTTATCATCTTTATAGTATGCAATTCACTACTGGAAATAATTTTTGCCATGCTAATAAATTCAACACTAGAGGGGGTAACTTTACTTTTCCAATTTTTAGTAATTACTTTTTTCGCTATAGCAAGAATAGTCCAAAGAAGAGGCACTTGGGTTTTTGGAATTATCTGAGGAATAAGAGCATTAAATAAAACTAAAGATTTAGAAATATCACATCTATCTGACCAGAGAGCTTGAATGGTGTTATTATTTTTTTTTTCTCAAAAAAGGGAGATAACTTCAAATTCATATACCATATCTGTCCAATCAGCTAATATTTCAGAATCACATTTCCAGCATTTAATTCTGTTTCATTTATACATAACTATAATTGTGTTAGGCATGACAAAAGCTCTGTGTAAGACTTTCCAAATGAAAAATGTCCAATATGATAAAGATGTGGTTTTATCTGTAGATTTTTATATTATTTTCTGTTATTCTTTTGAGAAGTCTACATTATTAACTTTTGAGGAATAGTTCAAATAGGAATTGTCTAAATATGTGAAAGCAAATGTAATAATTTTATAAATTTGTGACAAATTTGATTTACTTTTCATTGCATTATTATTATTTATTAAAAATTCCAATAATTTGGTGAATGATTTCTTAAGTATTTAATATTTTGGAAAGAGGAAATGATATTCCTTAAATAGGGAATTTGAGAAGAGGGCATAATTCCATTTATGCAAAAATATTGTAATAACCAGATAAAACTATTAGGGACTATTTGTTTATGATTGGTTGTGATGTAGTTATTATTTAATAATAATATTTCTTGATGCATGTATGTATTTATTTATTGGCATTTGTTTCCATTTTGAATCATTAGATGAATGTATCCACAGTGCTATACATTTTACAATTGTTGAAGTAGTAATTGAATATCAGGGAATCCTGTTTCACCATTATCCAACCTTTTCTCTGCTAATAAAAAGAAACTCTTGGTTTATTAGGATGCCAAAAAATTAAGATAAATATTATTTATCTTCTTCATTGATTTTTGTTTTGTGGAGATAGTACTAAAGATTGTAAGATAAACAATATTTTAGAGAGAATTTCCATCTTAATAAGCATTAATCTTTCTTCCATAGTAAAAAAGAATTTGTTCCATTTTTTCAGTAAACTTAAAATTTTATCAACTACCCATTGAAAATTTGTATAATTTCTTAATTATTAGACATAATTCTTATACCATGGTATTTTATTTAATTGCTATTCCAGTTGAAATTAAAATATTTTTTGCATGATTTCTTTATTTTTGTTTATTAATTTATAATGCACTTGTTTTATTATGATTAAATCTTAAGTTTGAGATATCTTCAAAATGACTCATAGAGCTAATTATATGTTCTTATGATTTTTTTATATTTCCTATTTTTGGTAAAATATCATCAGCAAACAGATGAATCTTTAGTTCAAAATTTTCTTTTATTTTGATACCATTAATGTTCTTATTGGATCTAATACTTTTAGCAATGGGTTCTATAGGTAATGGAAAAAGTAAAGTTGATAATGGACAGCTTTTTGTGCTTTTTTAATTTAAAAGAATTAGAAAGAAAATAACTTATTTTAATATAAGCACAATAGTTATTATATAACTTAGAAATTCATGCAATTAGCTCAGGTGAGAAATTATATACTTTAAGCATTTTAAACCAATATGACCCATTAACTGAGTAGTCAAAAACCTTATTTAAATCAAGACTAATGATCAAAAGTTTTTTTTATTTTTATTTGCATAGTGTATTAATGCATGTATTCTTATTCTATTATCCTGTACTTGTCTATTTAAAATAAATCCAATTTGAGCACTGTTAATTAGTTTAGTTATAAGTAGATGATTTCTGTTAGCTAAAATGGACATGAACATCTTATAGTTCACATGTAAAAGCACGTATGATGAACACTTTGTAGGATCCTTATCTTGTTTTAAAATAGGTGATATAAGGGAATATTATCATGATGGAGGGGATTTCAGCAGTTGTTCTTGTGTATCTATAGACTTTATCTAATATTTTAACTGCATCATGCAACAGTATTTTATAATATTTCTGGTATAAGACCATCTAAGCCCAGCACCTTATTATTTTTTAACTTTTATATTTGATCTTTTATTTCCGTTAAAGTGAATGGTCTATCAACTGTTTTTTATCTGTTCACTTGTTATTTTATGACTTATATTTTCTCTTAGAAAAGTTTCAACTATATCATCATTATCTAGGTTATTTGTATTATTATTTATATTTTCATGAAATATTTTAAAGCCCTCAAGAATACTTTTAATATCTGTTAAAGGGTTTACTTAATATGCTGAAGTTTAAGTTTTTCTATGTTTATTGACACTTTATGATTTAGAATTTCAACATATTTTGTATTTAAGTTTTTAAGTTCAGACTGACTGATAATGTCATTTGGTTTTAGATTTTACATTAGTGTATCTATTTTACCCTGTAAAGTAATCAGTTGTTTGTCCTATTCTCTTGTTTTACTAATATACCAGCTTTTAACTCTTCCATTTAAGTAAGCCTTTAGTGAGTCCCACAGGACAATGTTGGATACTTCATCATTCATGTTTATTTCTAGGAAATATTTGATATCTTTAACATACCAATCCTTAAATCCTTTTATTTTAATAATGTATGCTGATAATCTCCTCTGATGTATTCAACTGTCAGTTTTGGAAATAATATTATAGAGTATAGCATTATGGTCTGATAATGGGCATGACAACTATTGAAATTTCTCTGATATGTGATAACAGATTAAGACAACATTTTTATCAATATTTATTTGTGTTCCATCTCTATATGAATAATGGGTAAATTGAAGTCAGTTTGTTTCCTTAGCTGATATATATCTTTTAAATTAATCAGATTTATAAAATGTGTTAAGTGTTTGGCTGAAGACGTGATTATCAGCTTTCTGTCTGTATTGGAATCTTTGATAATATACAATTAAAATCACCAACCATTATGACTTCATGTTTCATATAACAGGCTATAGTGTCTAAGTATTTTTTTTCAATCTTTAGCTCCATTCCCTTGAATCCAGTAAGAGTTCACCAGTGTATATAGTTTTTGTGCTCCACTCAGTTATAACACTGTTTGACATATCATTTTTATCAACATAGGTATCTTTTACTTTAGGCATTACTGGTGAGATCTTCCATAAAATGAGGGTGCCTCTACTTTTAGCTCAAAAGCCAGAACCTGCTAAAACCAAATAATTATTCAATGAAAGTTTATTTTCATCTTTATTAAGTAAAAGTGTTTCCTGTAGAAATTCTATTTGAGCTTTATGTAATTGTAAGTATTTGAATGGACTCCTCCTCTTTACTGAATTGTTCAATCTATTAATATTAATAGATATGCATTTAAAATAGGACATAAGAGAGAGAAAAACACAGGTATGAATCACATTTATGTACAGAACTTATTATATATTTTATATATAGTAACATGAAATCTTCAGCTATAGACAAAACTTTTGAATCAAATAAAATGTTACCTAATGATATAACCCTAAAACATTCTCTCATGGAATAACATATTCCTAGTTTGTTGAAAAAGGCAAACAAACTACATGTGAACCTCTCTATTAGACCCACAATGTTTAGCTCATGCTTCTGATTCATATTATTGTGTCTCGCATTTTTAGTATATACATCATCTTAAAAAAGCCCATCAGTGAGTTGTTATGAATTAGAAAAGTTAAACAAGTGGTCAGAATATTTATTATAAGTTGACCAAACTGAATAGCTCTACAATCATCTTTCCCTGTACCTCACATTATTTTCCTGGTCTGCTATAGGGAGGAAGTCAGTTGTTATTTTCATATTGATTAATTTATAGGTTAGATGATTTTTATCTTTTTTCTATTTTATTTACCATATGTAAAGTTGTTCATAGGATCATAAGATCATAAATTAGTGCCAGGCTAACTGTCCTTGTGGGACATTTCAAGTCAAGTCAATTACCTCATGTGAGAATCAAACCCTGCACCTTGTGCCTATAAGGTAAACACCGTAACCACTATGCCAACCTTCCACCCTTGTATACATATTTATATTCATTCACTATATACATATTTACTTATTCTGATCTTTCTATTTCTCTTTGTATACTATATCTCGTACTGTTGCTATATTCCTAGGTGTTATATGTTAGCTATAATCTTAGTGTCTATATAGAACATTTATATTTACCCTTATATATTTGATACTCTTTAATGCTACTGTTAGAATCAGTCCTGTTTCTTCTTTAAATGTTATGTCTAATAGTATCTGAACAAACATCTGAAAAATTTTCCTTGATTCAAGCTTTCCATAAGAAATTGTTCTGAGATATTAAGTTTTATCATTAAAAAAAGATAATAACAGAGAAACACAATCCTAAATGTTTTATCATAAATGTCATTCTGTCGTCTAGTATATAAACTATCATTTTGGTATACTGCAAGCATTTAGAACTATTTAATAACTGACAGTGGTTTAGAATGCAATTCACTGTCTTTTGCTTATTATCTAACTTGTAGTGATTGACATTCCAATAATAACTTTTATGTAAGAAATTATATTTTCATACTTTGTTTATAATATAGCATAACTTTCCCGGGTGCTTTTGCATGTTAAATATACTAGTAGCAAGCATTCAGAACTATCTAATTCCCGAACTAGAGCCCAACCATCCCCATGGTTACAAAAAAAAAACACCAAGTCTGAAATGAAAAACAGGGATAAAGCCTGGGACAACTGGTGCAAAACCAAAACCCCCACTACTAGGCAAAAATTCCTAGAACTACGCAATAGAACCAAAAAGCTTATAAAACAGGACAAAATCCAATACTACCAGTCTGCCCATACCTCCTCCCAACATAACCCCAAACAATTCTGGTCCTCAATAAACTCCATCCTTCACCCAGGTAAAGTAAGTACACCCACTCCTAACTTAACTCACTCCTCCGAAAATATTGCTACCTCTTTTAACAATCACTTCACACAAACCGTACTATCACTAGCTAGACAACACAACCCCCCCATAAACCCACACCATCAACTACAACTAACAATCTGCCCACTAGCTTCTCTTTCTCTCCTGTTCCTACCTTCAAAATAAATCAACTATTAACTAAACTTAAAACCACCAGATTAGCAGCAGACAACCTCTCAGGTGAATACCTTCAACTTGCAGCTGACGCTCTGGCCTACCCAGTATCACTCTTGGTTAACAGATCTCTGTCAGAATGTTATGTTCCCACACTATGGAGTCTCACACATAATTATCAGATCTCTGTCAAAAAGTTATGTTCCCACACTATGGAAAGTCTCACACATAATTAACAGATCTCTGTCAGAAAGTTATGTTCCCACACTGTGGAAAGTCTGACACATAATTAACAGATCTCTGTCAGAAAGTTATGTTCCCACACTATGGAGTCTCACACATAATTAACAGATATCTGTCAGGAAGTCATGTTCCCACACTATGGAAATTCTCACACATAATTAACAGATCTCTGTCAGAAAGTTATGTTCCCACACTATGAAAGTCTCACACATAATTAACAGATCTCTGTCAGAAAGTTATGTTCCCACACTATGGAAAGTCTCACACATAATTAACAGATCTCTGTCAGAAAGTTATGTTCCCACACTATGGAAAGTCTCACACATAATTAACAGATATCTTTCAGAAAGTTAAGTTCCCACACTATGGAAAGTCTCACACATAATTCCCCTACACAAAGGAGGCCCCTCCACAGATCTAACCAATTACCGCTCCATAGCTATTCTCTCACCACTCTCCAAAATACTACAGAGATGCATTCATTCTCAAGTCTCAGATCACCTGCTTGCTAACAATCTCCTCTCCAACACACAGCACAGTTTCCGACCTAACCATAGCACCACCACCACCTTACTCTCTTTCTCTAACACTATCCTACAAAATAAAAATGCAGGTTATCTCTCCTCAGCTACCTTCCTAGACCTCTCTAAAGCTTTCATCATGGTCCCACATAAACAACTCATCTCTCTTCTCAATAACCTATCCTTCTCTCAACCAGTCATCAACTGGTTTCAGAGTTACCTATCTGACTAACAAGCAGTTGTTTGGCAGGACAACCTATCCCCCCAACTATCAGTATTCATAGGGGTTCCCCAAGGGTCCATCCTGGGACCCCTACTCTTCTCTATTTTTACCAATAATCTAGCCTCAGCCACAACACATGGCACACCCATACAATATGCAGATGACTCAACCATCATCTGCACAGCCCACTCCCTACCCGAACTGCAAAAAGTCACACAGGAAGCATTTTCTTCTATTGAAACTTAGTTATCCGATGCCCAACTAATACTCAACCCAAACAAAACAAAATTACTAATCTTCCAACCCACCAAACTTACCCTAGACAGCTCTCACTTTAACATCACTGCAAAAGACACCACCATCCATCCTACAAAACACACCAAATTACTAGGAGTAGAAATAGACAATAAACTGAACTTTGACATTCACATTTCCATGACCATTAAAAAAGTGCACAAAAAACTAGGAGCATTATATAGAAATCAGCAACTACTTACCAAAGCAGCTAAAATTTCAGTAGCAAATTCTCATCTTATCTCTACCCTACTCTACGCCTCTCCAATATTTACTAGCCTTAGACAATGCAATCTAAATAAACTCAAAACCTGCTACAACAAAATCACCAAATTTGCCACAAGGGCTTTCTACCGTACTCACCACTGTCTCTCACTAGCAGAACTGGGCTGGCTAGAGCTCCCCTACCTCCTTCAATGGTACCAACTAGCACTCACCCACAAACTAATAAACCAACCACTAAAAGTCCCATCCCTCCAGAATCTACTCCAACCCTACATAACCACGAGACGACTAAGATCCAGCCACAAAAACCTCCTACAGGTCACAAGAGCCATTAACTCTGCTGGAGAAGCATTATTCTCCTGCACTATAGCCAAACTCTGGAACTCCCTTCCATCCCCAATTACCTCTGTAACTTCTTGCACCCACTTCAAATCCTTACTAAAATCACACTTAAAAACTTGCCAGATATGCCCTTGCAATCCCCCCCCCTCTAATACCATCCACTCCACTCATCCTCTACCTCTCTCGGCCCCCTAACAACCTACTCTTAGCAAGCTTGGCTACTCATGTTTCCAGCTACCTACTACATAATACTAAATTCTTGTAGCAACAACTGCTAATGGCTGTTATGTACCTCAAAAACAGATTGTATCAATTGTTCACTGATGAATCTCAACTATATTTGTAACCATGTTTAGTATATGTCACCATATTTTAGAACTGTACTATGTTCTACAGCTGTTTTACATCTATGTTTTATTCTTGTCTTGCGTCCTCAGGTGAACTAATGTCTATATTTAAATGCTATGTTTTTTAACTGTATAATGTAAGTAATACTTAATGTGGAGCTTTTCTCCCCGGGCCTCCGCTGAAAACAGACCTGTGTCCACTCAGACTCTCCCGGTCAACAAATGTAAATAAATAAATAAATAATGTAATAACTGACAATGGTTTAGAATGCAATTCACTGCCTTTTGTTTATTATCTAACTTGTATTCTTTGACATATTGGCATATGGTTCAAAATGTTATGATTATTTATTTAGACAGGAAGAGGAGACCTAGACAGTTTTTGAATTTTCAGGACTCCTGCAGCATCACAAAAGTGCTTATGACTCTTACGTTGTTTCTAGTTGGTTTTCATGATAAGGGCTTAAAAATGAACAGTCCATCAGTTACACTTCACACAGAAATGCTTTCAAGTGAATCCAAGCCACTTCCACACCATACAGCAATCCCTCAAACCCCTCCAAACTATCAAAAAACAACAAAAAAAATGTCAAAGTATTGCAACTACTAATAAGCCATTGCACTCAAAGAATTAATATTTAATGATTCTGCACACACTATTTGTATGAGATGTTTAATATAAAGCAGACTGTCATTTTTAAATGAGACATGGCATATAAACTTGCATTAAAAAAATGACAGTTATGTGTGATCCGGGTTTAACTTGTAAAAGCGTGAATGTTACTCTAATCATTTGATATCATTCCAAGAATAATGTTTATATATATGTAAAAAACTATTTTTTATACTTTTTTTAACATAGCATGTCTTTCCTGGGTGCTGTTGCATGTCAAGTATACTATCAGTAGCACACGACTGGGCATTTTAAGAACCCAGAATGTAACTTACCATACCTCTTTAGTGTCATTTGTTGCATCTTGCATTATATTTAATAGCACATTACTCATCTATGCCAAGATATCAGAAAATGTGCCATCTAACATGTTTCATCAAAATAATGATTAACATTTGATAAAGTGAATAGTTTAACCTTTTAAAGTCTAAATGAAAATAAGTGGCTTTAATTTCATATATAGCTAGAAGAATCAAACTCTAACATTTTAAAAAGGGAACTGGTAACCCTTTGAAGTAAGGAAAGTAAGAAACAAATGATTTACCACATAAAAGGTAATATTCAGCACCTGTTCGTAAGTATTCAAGCACTACTTTAAATTAATAAGAATTCATAACCATAAATATATAGATTTTCATTTGACCTTTAGTCTTTTACTGTTTTTGTCTTTTATTAACCGACCATCTTTTGTTGCATTTCTCTTCATAGAAGTTGTAGGATTTTATTTTCCTGTATAAAGTCCATTGCATCTTCTTCTTCAAAGGTGTTAAAAAACTTCTTTCCTTCTGAAAGATAAGTCCTTATTTTTGCTAGAAACAAGAATTGTGCATTAATATTGTTTTTCTTTAAGCTTTTAACAAGTGGCACACATGCTTGTCTCTTTGACTTCACTAATGTTGAATAATCATTGTCAAATCTTATAGTATTTTCTTTAATTTTTAACTGGATAGTTAGTCCATGCAGCTTTTAAGACCAAATCCTTACCCTGTCTTGAGAAAAATCTTATGATCACTGACCTTGCTGAAAGTGTATTTTTTTAAAGATGAGGTGGAAAGTGATTTATGTGCCCTGTCAATGCTAAAGGAAAAAGCTTCAGGCAGGTTCAAAGTTTTACGCAGCCAGGTATTAAGGAATTGAATCACGATGTCTCCCTCTTCTTTTTCAAGAATCCTGTAAATCCTGATGTTATTTCTTCTAGATCTGTTCTTTAAGTCTTCTATTTGATCTGGAATAAGTTGTTTATTCTCATTTTCAAGTAATCTTCCATGAAAATCAGACATTCTATTCTTGAGATTTGCGATGATTGTTGTTTAAGAGATTCAGTCATTTCAACTTGTTTTTTACATTCCTTTTTAAAATTGTCCATTCTGCTTTTTAATTTATCTATCTTTACAGATAACTCACTGATGTTACTTAGTATAGCTGTATGTCTTTTTTCATAGTACTGTCCTGTACACTGGGCTTAGAGTGGCTAATTCTGAGACAATTAGTTCTTTCTAGTTTTCCTGACAGGAAAAAGCAATTCAAAGAGTATCAAACTTGTTATTTTTTGTAGTAGAGTTGTCGGGGGATGTTCAACTATAAATCCATAAAGTTTTGAAATGTTTCAGTTGATTTTTTTTTTAGTAAAAATCCCTTCAGAGATGTTAAAACAAAGCAAATGTAAAAAGCAGTACTGTTAACTGCTCACCATCTTGGCTGTGTTCCCTCCTCTTCTTCTTTAACATATATTGTTATCCAATTAACATTTTCAAATGGAAGAATGTGAATACTTAATTCTTGTGTTCCAAGTTTAAAGACTCTAACTGTATCTTTATATAGTAAGATCATGCATTTTATCAGACCTCCATTACTCCCTTACCACAGACCTGTGCTCTGCATAAGTTCTTATATTTCTTCTTTTGTCACTGTTCTTTGTCCCAAATGCATCAGTGATAACTTGCTCATTTTTTTAATTGCAGAATTATTTCATATAATCCTGCATTAGAGAGAGAGAGTGTGTGTGTGTGTGTGTGTGTGTGTGTGTGTGTGTGTGTGTGTGTGTGTGTGTGTGTGTGTGTGTGTGTGTGTGTGTGTGCTTTTACTACAACTTAGTTTAATGACATGGGGGACATGTGCACCTTAAACTATTTGCTGAGGCTAATGATGATATGGTATAAAAGTGCCTCATATGACTCTCAGATAGCAGGTATTCCATGCAAGCTGTGGAGGATTAAATGTACCTTGGACCCTGGGTTATTTTCAGACCATTGCCTCCCCCAGTTTTTGGACCATGCATAAATGTGCATGCTATTTTGCATTTACTGTCCTGACTAATTTAAGTATATATATATATATATATATATATATATATATATATATATATATAATCAGATTGATTTAAATTATATTTATTGTTTAATAAAGCAAAGTTTGTCAATGTTTGCTTTAAATTTGAGTAATTTTGAACTTTTTTCATCAAGAAGTGAAACAAAATGAACTGCTGTGATGGCTTGGTGGTTAACTACTGTGACTACAGTGTATACTGTCCTGGGTTCAAACCCTGCAAGGCTGTTTATTTAAGGTGGGAGGTTGGCATAATGGTTAAGGTGTTTACCTTCCAAACACAAGGTGCACGGTTTGATTCTCACTTGGGGTAATTGGATAGGCTTAAAATGGTCCACAAGGGCAGTTAGCCTAGTACTAATCTATGAACTACTAATCTATGAACTAATCAATAATAATCCAATTACCCATTTTAGAAAATTTCAACCACAAAACACCACTCAAACTGCTGTCGTTATAAGTGGCCAATATCTATACTCATCAATTAGTGTCATTTTTGTCTGTATACCTCAATGTTTGATTATGATAAAAAAATGGTCCCAGTAAAGTATACTAACTTGCGTTATAGTATATGGTAACGCCAAACTAATGACTATTTTACATAATTTGACAGTTAGGTCAATTATTGCTGATCACAGATAACTCCTGTACCCAGAAATTATAGCCCCAAGTAAGATAATGTATTACAATGTTTAATTTGCAGTGGGAGTCTATTCCAGAAGTGGGGAAGGTACTGCATAGTGAAACTATTGCTCAACATGTTTTATTTATTTGCTGATGAAAATTTAGATTCCTGGTTCTGCAATTTGTGGAACCATTTGATTTGTGAAGATCCAAGAGATCCAGGACTACTGGGTCTTTAATGGCATGGAAGCCGATGTATAGATCTCTCCTCAGGAAACGACTCTATAAGACAATGAATAAGCAGACAGCACTTTTGTTTTTTTTTTGTTTTGTTTTTTTTTGCTGGTCACTTCAGGTTTTTAAGCTAGTGATCTTCTTAGTTAATAACCTCTGGGATCTTTCCAGTTGTTTGGTATATCTAGTGAAGAACATCCTTAAATGGGTATTTTATTCAATAATAGTAAAAAAAAAACACTAGAATCAAACCAATAAATAAATAAATATGTAACAGGTCATTTTATTCAATAACTGACCAAATAATGTTAAATATAAGAAAATGATGACCTATTTAGATCCGGATGATATTCCTTTGGCAATTAGCTGCACTACGCAAAAGGACTTTCTGACTATTGCTGCTGCATTATGATTGAAGGAGAGGGAATTATCAACCCAAGTTCCAAAGACTTTAACAACAGGTGACAAATGGCATAATGGCCTGACCTCTGGCCAATGCCTGTTTGGAGTTTGCACATTCTCCCTGTGACTCTGTGGAGTTCTTCCCACCTCCAAAAAACTTGTAGTTGCTTTGGGCATCTAATGTGGTGCATAGTATCGTCAAGAAAGGAGAACAAATATCACATACTGCATGCCATGACAAGGCTAGCCCCTCAGTGGTGTAATGTATGGCTTTAGTCATGTCTGATCATGTTGACTAATGCTGACAAAATAGACATGGATATTTGCTGGTAATAAGTGGGTAGAGAACCTGGCCTACTTCAGCCTATGCTATGGACCCGTGCTAATGGTGAGTGGGGTCTATATGTCCCTACTGGGCAATGTATGTGCCTACCATAAAGTGCATCAGCCCTGGGTCACTAAGCTACTGGCATGCCGGTGTTTAGTTGCCCAGTCTGGGTTACCTGGGATAGCTTTGTTAAGTGAAAGTTGGATGTAAAACCAAATCAACTTGCCAAACATGAACTAAGAATTATTGCACTCAATGTAGGTTCACTGATAGGATGCAGGAGGATGGACATCCTATGTATCCAAGAGACAAGATGGAAAGGCAGTGCAGCAAAGCCACTTGGCTTGGGTCCAAAGTCTACTACTCAGAAGAATGACAGGCTAGAAATGGTGTGGGAATTGTGGTGAGAGAGATGCTTCAGAAGCCAGTATGGGATATCATCAGAATTAGTGACAGACTCATGCCAGTCAGAGTCCAGCCTAATAATAGGGCAGTATTCATGATCTCAGCCTATGCCCCATAGCAGGTTTGTGACAGTGAGGAAATGAGTACATTCATAAAGCAGTTGCAGGACCTACTAGATAGAGAAGGATGACATGAATTGGTGTTGATAATGGGTGACTTGAATGCAGATATTGGAACAGACAGAACAGGATATGAGGACAGCCTTAGTCCACAGGGGTGGGGCAACAGGAATAAAAGAGGAGAGGCCATTCTAGACTTATATCTGGGAAATGGCTTGATAGTAGCCAACACACGGTTCAGAAAGAGAGGCAGTCACAAGATCCATTACAAGAGTAGCCAACATGCAACTCAGGTAAACTTCCTCCTAGTAAGGAATGGGCAGTGGCACAGAATCAGTGATTGCAAAGTCATCCCCAGTGAAACAGTCAGCCAACAGCATAAACCACCAGTTGCCTCAAGCATCTGCAAGCAATGGTCAGAGAAGGCTCTAAGGTACACAGAGACTAGGATGAATACCTGGACATTGACTGGAGAGAAAGCACAACAGTTCAAGGAATTACTCAGGGCTCTACCACCCTAAGAAGAGGAGGAAACAGGTGGAGTTGAAGAAACATGACAGCACCTCAAAATAGCACATGTGAAGACTATACAACAGACATGTTGCTGAGCCAGGTATGGCAATAAGGTACATAAGGAAAGCTGGTAGTGGAATGCAGAAGTCTAGGTAGTCATCAAAAGAAAGACAGGGACAGTTTTATAATACAAAAAATAAGAAAACAAAGAGGAAAAGTAGAAAAGATGATTAGTAACAGAGAAGTTAAAGAAATAGAAACTGAGGTTATGGATTAGTTGTGAAGTGAAGGATTTAGTGTAGAAAATCTAACTTGGAAAATAACATGGCATGATAGAGCAATGGGTCCCCAAATTAAGGCAAAACCAGTGGAGTGGAAAACTTCTGATCAGTTGCCAGATGAACATACTTTAGTGCCATCCATAGAAAACCAATACAAACTTTCAGTTGGAGTTACACAGCAAGGGCAGTAACAGGAAACTGTGGCAATTCTGATGCAGCCAATGTTGTGGGGTGATATGCCCATGAGTTCCCATATGAAAGAGCAAAGGATGGCACAGGATGAAACCAAAGAGAATGTGGTACAGGGAGATGCTGTGGAACTACCTGTAGAATGCTTACAGGAAACGGGGAACAAAGAATGTGGCTTCAATGTAGAGGAAAATGATCTAAGAGAAGAGTTGCTTGATTTTAGAGATGGACAGACATATTAACATGAGTGAAAGAAACAGGGTACAGAAAGTCAATAAAACCCCAAAAGGTTAGAAGTTTGATAAAACAAATGAACACAGTAATTAAGACTGTCCATAGAGAGTCATGTGATACAACAGAAGTAAATAGGATATATTACTGTGCAGCTAAAGTAATAACAGATGAAGTCCTGCCACTAAAAAACATGGTAGTAAAGGGTAAGGAAGGGGAGAAATTGAATGCTATCATGGAAGTATCGAATAGAGACAACTATAAAGCAGTTAAGACAAGAAGTGTTACTGTTAGAAGAGTATAAAAGAGGGAACAGATCAAGAAAAATACTCAGAAAGATAGACGTGATAAAGGCAATGCACATTAGCAGAACAGATCTGGAGTTATTGTGTACTATAGCAAATAATAAACTAAAAATATCAGCACAACCAGAAA
The DNA here is from genome assembly GCF_019279795.1 of Protopterus annectens. Lineage (NCBI taxonomy): Eukaryota > Metazoa > Chordata > Ceratodontiformes > Protopteridae > Protopterus > Protopterus annectens. The sequence goes on from NC_056739.1 coordinate 1,061,300,563, forward strand.
AAATTAGAAGATACACAGATAAATATAATGGAAAAGTGCAAAACAAGCAATTTATTGGTGACCCAAAAAAATGTTATAGAGAATTGGGAAACAAGGGCAAAAGGAATTGAAACACCACAAAAAAATGAAAAAACATACATTTTGGAGAAATATCTATGAAGACCTTGTGGAACATAACAAAGATGCTAAATAGATAGAAAAAGTAAAAGAAAGAATAAGAAGTTCAAATGTACAGGATATGCAATGGGATGAAGTAATGGCCAGAGAGACTGAAACAAAGTTAAGAAAAGTTCCTAACTGGAAAACCCCAGGCCCAGATGCAGTACCTAACTTCTGGTTAAAAGTATTACATCTTTACATTAAAATGTTGCCCCCAAACAGTCACCAGTATGGCTAACAACAGGAAAAAACAATACTCCTACTTAAGAGCAAACTTGCAAGCCTTCCTAAAAACTATAGACCCATAACTTCCCTTCCAACGACATAAAAACTATACATTGGAACTGATGCCAACAGAATTTATAGTCATTTAAAAGAAAACTCAATCATGGCAATAGAACAAAAAAGTAGTAAAAGAAAGTCATATGGAACAAAGGATCATTTGATGTTAAATAAAGTCATAATGGAAAACTGCCAGAAGGGAATAATCTAAGTATAGCATGGATGGGCTACAAAAAGCATTTGATAGTATCCCACATTCATGGATATAAGAGTCCTTAAAAATGTATAAAATACACCCTACACTGATCAATTACATTACAGCGACTAAGAAACAGTGGAAAACCACTCTGTAGTTAAGCTCTAATAAAGGACAGATTATTATTCCAGGGATAAAAATTCAAAGGGAGATATGGTGGCTTTTTTTCACCACTGCTCTTTTGTCTGGCCCTTAACACATTAAGCTGTCTATTCAACAGATTAGGTCATGGCTGTAATTTGGCTCAGAAAACAACAAAGTGTTAAGACTTCTCATCTTCTGTTTGTAGATGATTTAAAACTGTATAGTTCATCAGACGAGGAACTGAAAGCACAACTGCAAGTGGTCAAAACTTTTTCAGATGATATAAGAATGTCATTTGGTCTTGATAAATGTGCAAAAGCAACCTTTAAAGCAGGAAAGCTGCAGCACCAAGAAAACATTAGATTTGGACAGGCATGTGATATAAAAGAACTTGAGCAAGAGGGAGTATATAAATATTTGAGAATTGATGAATGATCAAAAATAAAATATGAACAAATGTAAATAAAACTCAGTAAGGAATATTTAGAAGGTTTAAATTAATACTAAAAAATAGCATTGACATTTAAGAGCAAAGTCCAAGCTATAAACCAATTTGCACTTCCTGTCCTAACTAAGAGTTTTGGAGTGATTGACTAGCCCCAAAAGGTGTTGGATAGTTTGGACAGGAAAACAAAAAGGATGCTTCATGCTCATCAAGTGATTTATAAAAATCAGTGCATACAAAGATTATATATTCCCCATTCCGAAAGAAGCATGGGCTTCCTTGAAATTGATTCCATGTATAGATCTGTGATAGTGGGACTGTATATATATCTGCTGACCTCACAAGACCCAAACATAGTGAATGTTTTAAAACATGAGGAGAACAAGTCTAAGATGACTTCCCTGCTTAGTTTAGCAGAAGCATATTGGCGTCAAGTGGGAATGGAAATCAAAACAGAAGTAGATAAAAATCGGGTAGCAACTGAATATGGCAAAAAAAAAACAAAAAACAAAAGAAAGAGTATAAGGTGAATGAAAAGAAGAGAAGGCAAGTAATGTGAAAAATGCATAAATATAGTTGCAAGTATAGGAAACTCTAGGAACAACCTCATGTTGATCAGGATCGAACGTAGGAATGGTTAAGGAGAGGTAAATTTAAACCAAAAGATGAAAGGTTAGTATTGGTGGCTCAATATACTGAACTACATAGACTTTGGTTTGCAAAGTTCATTGAACATGTGGGAAAAACAGACAAATGTAGGTTTTGTAAAACAGAATTGGAAACAGTTGCACATCTTGTTGCTGGTTGTGATATACTAATAGCAGAAGGACTGTATACTGAAAGGCATAATATCGTAGCAAGATTGTTGCACTGGGGATTGTGCAAACATTATAATATTGAAGTAGGTGAGAAACACTGGAAAAATGAGTCACAAAGCATTGCAGAAAATAATGAAGTCTACATCACATGGGATCATCCATTACCAACTGTTCAAATGATAGATGCGAGAAAACCAGATATAGTGGTCAATGAAAAGAAGACAAAAGTAACTTTAATCATTGAAATCGCTTCACCCATTGACTGTAGTGTTTTGTGTAGAGAGAGACACAAAGTCATAAAATATCAGGATTTACAGGCAGAAATGAGAAGAATGTGAAAGAAAGATACCCAGACAGTGTAGTAAGAGAAAAGGGTGTTATAAAAGATTAATCTACAATCATATTTAGATATGTTATCGATACATGTAAATCCATACGAATTGAGAAGGGACCATTACTGGGCACATTGCTGGTGCTGCAAAGAGCACTTCTGGCTAACATCTAAGACTGAAACAATACTAATTTCATGAATTTAATCATACTTTGACTTAGGAATGGGGTCCATTCCCATCATGGTATTAGAAACCCATAAGATCTGTAGAAATTAAAACAGTTATCCTGGGATATTATCTGGGCCAATTGATGTATTGTTCTTGGTTTTAGAGAGAACATTAAGGACTTGTTCCCTAGTGATAGTAGGAAGAGTTATATTTTGTTATATTTGATGACATTTTTTCTGAGTGAAGCTTGAGGGGGGAGAGAAAGAATCTTGGCTTTTCAAGGACATTGCAGATTCTTCAGCAATACCTCTGAGTCAGACTTCATATAAACTATAATGAAACCATGTGTGTGGAGGGTGTACATTATTAATGAAGATTCTGAATTGCTCCTGTCATAATAACTAGCCTCCCTCAACACAAATAAGAATGTATAGTACTTGTTATAACAGTCAATAATTTCAAACAAAAATCTAATCGCTGTAGGCTTGTGCATTCCTCCTGCTTCATCTAAAGATACAGTTGCTTACACTCTCAAGTGGCTTATCTGCAGCTTCAACAATGACTTGACTATTATGAGGTGGACTGAAACTAGAAATGTTTACTACTCAGATCCCATTTGTCATATGTTGGTGTCACTCTGACTTGGCATATCTTACTGTGTTACCATCCTGTATGAAGTATTACGATGAAATAGCACTATAATACATTATATCTTTACTGCTTCACCACAGAACCCTTGTCTTGAGCGAATACCCTTATTGATAATCCACTTTCAGGTGCTGAGCTGCTGCTGTGACAGTACAGGCTTTGTGTCCCATCTAACTGATCTTGGGGTCCACTGAAGGGAAGAGTGCCTGGTTTGATTGGCTGGCTTCTGCAGAGCTTTGCTCAATTTTAAGATATTCAATACTGAGCTGCTTTCAGTGTTATAATATGCAACCTGGAAAGATACCAGGAGACTGCAGGGAAGGAGGAGAAGACCTCATAGCCCCTTTTATCAAGATAAAATAGACATTTATTGAGATAAAACTAATAATACAATTAGACTGTATAAAAAGAGTATAATGTTAAAGCAGGATAGAGATAATGCATGGAAAGAATGGCAAAAATGATGTAAAACACCACAATATCTTGAAAACTAAGAATTCTTCTAAATTGTATAAAAAAGCAAATAAATGAAGATACAAGCTGTACTATAATAACTGTCAGAACAATAGTAAACACAACTCTTTAAAATTCTGGACAACCATTAAAAAATCTTGCATCCCAGCCAAAACTTCAACCCTAACCCCTCTCCCAGTAACTCAAAACTGCAATACAGTTCAACTCCTATTACATAGATAGTATAGCATCTGTAACCAAGGATTCCCCAACATCTAATCCTAACCCTATGCAACAGCCATGTATCACCACACCCACTTTCACTTTCAAACCTGTGCCCACATCCTATATAAAATCACTCTTAAACAAACTCATACCATGGTCTACTTTAGCTGATGACTTTCCAAGTGACTACTTTAAAATAGCAGCCAGTAGCATTGCCTATCCTGTCTCCATGAATCGCATATTCCCTTTCTCTGGAAAAAGTCACACATTATTCCTCTGCACAAAGGAAGAAATTCAACAAACATTACTAACTTTAAACCTGTAGCAGTCTTACCCTCCCCTCTCCAAAATACTTGAGAAATGTATTCAAATACAATTGCTAGACTTTCTCCCACAGGAAGAACTCCTATCCCACACACAGCATGGCTTCCATCCTTCCCATAGTAATAGCACCACACTTCTAAGCTATTTAGATACTGTCAATAAAGGTAAAAATAATGGCAAACTAGTCTCCTCCTTATCTCTAGACTTGCCTAAAGCCTTTGACACATTGTCACAGCAAACATCTACTTTAAATGTCTTCATTAGGACTCTCTCAGCCTACCTTTCTATGATTCAAAATCTACCTATTCAACAGGTATCACTCAACCCTCTCTCCATACCTCCCAGTCACCATCACCATCTTCCCCTCCTCTTTAACATTCTCATCAAAACCTTCCACACATCCACACATCAGGCCTCCCTAATAAAGTATGCAGATAACTCCACAATTATTTGCACATCTAACAGCATGGCACACCTCCAAAAAATTACACAGGAAGCTTGATCAGCCACTGAAGCATGACTTTGTAACTCACAACTCTTGCTCAACCCTAAAAAATACTACTTTTTTCCTAAATCCCTCTCTCATGAAAAAAAAATGAGTCCTCTCTCTTGATAATCCAACCACTAAAGACAATTTTCATAGCAAATGATTGAGGATGATAGTGGATGATAATCTTAAATTTGACTTGTACATACAAAATTGGATAAGGAAAAACTCCTCAAAAATTAGAGATGCTTTATCAAGCCAAAAACTTTCTCACCAACACAACTAAAACTACACTCACCACTACTTATGCCCTCCCCAGACTTCCTTATGGTGATCCCATCCTTACTAACCTTTAGGCATCGCAAAAATTAAAACTTGAACCATACTATAACAAACTTGTGAAATTTGCAGCAAATACCCCTTTCAGAACTTATCACTGTATCACAGATAAAATCTTAAATTGGTTAGAACTACCCCTTCAGCTAACATATACACAACTTCTTACCACCTATAAAATTATCCAGCATATATCAGTTTGTCCAGCACTAACTAATATTCTACACAACTATGTTCCCAGTCATTACGATCCAAGGCCATAAAATAATGTCTGTCCACAAACCTATCAACTCTGTGGGGCATTATCCATACGTGTACCACGTTGCTAAGACCAGGAACTCTTTACTTGTCTCCATAAGGTCAGTACCCTTATTTCCATCCTTCAAAACCATTCCGAAAGACTATATCCCCAAATGTGAACAAATACCTATTCATATCGTACATCTTCTAACTCTCCTTTCTTCACTCATTTCCTTACTTCTATCAATTTTTCTCCCCTGCTTTCTCTCTAAATATACAATTAGCCTGCTATTCTCTCACTTCATATTACAATTTCTGTTTGTATTATACTAACTTAACATTAATTTGTCTAGAAACTTAGTAAAATGTCTCTAAATATTAAATCATTGCCATATAACTTGTATCTTTTCTCAACCAATGTATTTTATATTATGTCTAATTTGGTATAATTATTTAAACTGTAGTTGTTTTTTGTATTATTTTTAAAGATTGTAAAATTATTGCTCTTAAAATGGTTTGCAATACTTTGGAGCTTTTCTTCCCAGGCCTCCACTAAAAATGGTCTCTTACCTAGTTGGACTTTCCCAGTAATCATTGTCAATAAAAAAATAAATAATTAACTTATTTTGATTCTGACTTCACTGGCTTCTTAGGACTGGGTCTGCAGTATACCAACCTCTGATGAGAGTAAATATATCTATGTGCCAGGTATCTGACCTTGGTTTCCACTGAAAGACTAGAGTGCCTGATTTTGATTGACCAGTATCTGCGGGGGCATAGGCTTCATTTTTATTGATCAGCTTTTACAGGGGTGGAGCCTTATAGACTATAAATAACCAGAGGTTCATTCCTTTCAGCATTTGCTGCATGTAGTCTGTGTAGTGTAAGCAATGCAAGAGTCTAGTATACACTGCTTAAAGCAACCTTTATATCTTTGTTTTGGATTATATCAGTTTCACTACGTTGATTTATTTTATTGCTTAGCTTGAGTTCAGTACATTTCTGATACTTGTTCATTGGCCTTTGACTACTACCTCAGTAACTGGACTTCAATAGTTTGTTCAGTGCTTATTCATTTTTTGTTCTGTTGGTTTTTTTTCATACTGTTTCATATTCAGTGTGTGTTTACTGATTATTGTTTTACTAAATAAACCCTGTTGTAGTACATTTTGTTAGCTAATAATTGTCTGTCTCATTGTCTAGTGTGTCAGCAATCATGGCAATTTTTCACATGTGAACAAAACTGATGCAGGTCAGGCATAAACAGTAGCTTTATTAAAAGTATAAGCGCTTCCACAGTATCAAACACGCAGCTTCATCAGATAACAGAAGAAGTAAAACATTGTGTTTAAATACACCCCTAAACTTAAACAACTAGCCAGTCAAAAATACCTGTCGTTAAAACACTCAAACTCTTAAAGTACTAGTTCAACTAAAACTGCTATACTATATTGAAGGCTGATGTAGTAAGCTTTAAGCAAATGAGTGAAATAATGAATGCCAAGAGTCTAAATGAAATTAAAAAACACACAAATAGCTGGAAACAATCCACCAAAAAATGAATGACAGCAGATGAAAAAGGCCAATGGAGTTTATTCTGGTACCTCGGCTTTTTGCCTTCTAAGGAACAATTCACAATAAAACAGCCACCCTATTTAAACCCAGAGTGCAGTTAATCAATCAATCAATTAGTTAATTTAATTAATTCAAAATAAATACATTTTCTTGAAATTTCATCAAAACATTCACCCTAGCCAGACAATGAACATATACAATATTTTTAAAACATTTTAAACATGTTTAAATATATATAGACCTTAATAAATACAAAATAAAAAAGTTAATATGTTCTTAAATACTGTATAATCATGATATAACAATTTTCATTAACAATTCCTATACTTATAAATCACAGAAATAGATTAACTATAAAGTAATATTACTATCAATGTTCATCACCGTAGGATGAAGTATTCTATAGTTTATAATCATTCTACACTCCAGTTTATCAAGTTCATTCTTAAAGCTATCCCCATATTTCAAAAAAGGACGTACCAACACACAAAAAAAAAAACAAATTAGTCTGAGAACCTCCACGAACAGACATAAAATCATCAGCTACAGGGCTATTAGCATTACATCTCCTGATATTACCTAAGTGCTCCATGATTCTAGTCTTGACTTTTCTCTTTGTTTGCCCAATACACCATTTGGTGTCCCTGCAACCACATCCAATAATATATACAACACCCTGTGAATTACAATGAAATGCCTCTTTAGCCTTGTATAATCTACCATTAATTTTGCAAACATTTAAATTCTTAGATCTACCACAAACTGAACAGTTACCACACATACGCATCCCCACCCTCTCATCCATGCTATAAGATAAACCATCCCTATTTAACAGTTCTTTCAAATTATTATATCTCCTATAGGAAAAAGTTATATGTTTAGGGAAAAGATGTCCCACATTCACATCATCTGAGACCATATACCAAAACCCCTTAATATTTTTTTTCCAAAATATTAGAAAATAGCGAGTATTTGGTCAGAAAAAGCAATTTCTCCTCCATCATATTCTCTTTGAATCTTTCCTATGCACATTTGTTAATCCATTAACACATCTCTTCTTCTTTTTCTGTTTTTTTCTGAATTGAACTGCGAGCCTCATCCAAGACAATACTAGAATACTCTTGTGAGCTTAGACTGTTATAAATTTAGTTAAAAAAAACTTCTTTAAACCCAACTTTAGAAGTATTCTGATATATTCTCTTGAATTCACCATGAGGTAAAGATTTTATCAAATGTGGGGGGTGCATACTGTCAGCATGGAGAAAACTGATGACAGATGTAGATTTTCTATAAGGTTTATAATGAATAGTGTTATTTTTCTCCACATATAATTTTGCATCCAAAAAAGTGATTTTCACAGAATCAAGATGCTACATAAACTTCAAACCATGGATGGTACCATTCATATGTTCCATAAACTTCACAAATTCCCCTTTATCACCCTTACAGATAAAAATCAAATCATTAATGAATTTCTTGTAATAAGTAACATTTTTTTGCAAAATATTCAGTAGGGTACATGAATTGCTTTTCAAATTCACCTATATATACAACAGTGTAGGTGGGGGCATAAGTTGCCCCCATGATCTCTGTGCCTCTTTTTTGCAAAAAGAATTTGTCATCCCACCTGAAATAGCTATGAGTAAGACAGAATTCTTGCACTAAGAACAAAAAGGAAGTACGTGGTCCCTCATCCATAACTCTACTCATAGCCTGCAGGCCCTATCTTACATCAATGTTAGTATGTAATGAACTAACATCTACTGTGGCTCAGAAAAAAAATTCTCTTGCCACCTCACTTCCTTCAATCCCATACATAATTTTTCAGTATTCCTAATATGGGAAGGAACTTTTTCCAAATAATTTTTAAAATGATGATTCAAAAGCAAACCGACATATTCCATATGTGATCCTACCATCAAGACAATCATTCTCCCGGTGGGTTTATCATAGACTTGTGTATTTTGGGGCTAGCATAAAATTTAGGTTCACTGATTTCCTTGACAAAAAGTCTTTGCACATCATTGCCAGTCAGGAAACATAACCTTTCCCCTCTCTCCAAAAATTCAATTAACTCACCATTAAAGTCCTGTATTGGGGTGCTGGGAAGTTGAACATAATCATTATTATCATAAATAAGATTGCTAACCATTTTAGGATACTCATCCCTACTCATTATAACCCATTTACTCCCTTTATCAGCCTCTTTAAAGACATATTGATCCAAATGGGAATGTGCCATCTGTAATTCTGTCCACTCATTCTTGGTTAGATTATAAATCTTATTACTCCTAAGAAAAATGTCGAAGTCATGCTCCACCCTCTTACAAATAACATTTTCAAACAGTTTAATTGCCATAGAACTTCTTGGGGGCATGAAATTGCTTTTCCTAGAAGAAAAACTAGGTACATCTAAGTGGCCATAACCAGTATTGAAAACATCACAGTATTGCTCACTAACAGTTCCATCCATAGGAGTGACAATAGTTTCACTATCACAATCATCCACTAGTTCATAATACAAATCAGTTTGATGTAAGCTAACATCCACATTTTCATCATCACTTTCATAACTAGTTTCATGCATCACCTCATAGTTTCTATTGTGAAAATACACCTTTAAATGCAATTTGCTACAAAATTTTTTCACATCTAACACAATATCACACAAACATGGCAACCTGGTGGGAACAAACTTGGGACCCTTCAGTAACACATTAGAGAATTCTTGTGTCAATGCAAAATCAGATAAATTAACAATACGCAACTGTTCGACATTAATTCCATCCATAGCCAGTTCAGAACACAATGAACAACCCTCGATAATATGAGTTCTATGTACATTTGAATTTTTAAACTGTCCAGAAGTCTGTACCTTTTCTTTTTCACAAAATAATAAAGTCTCAGAGTTCACAGACACATTGTCTCTTACTATTTGTTATGCTTCGCCCGAATCTTCTTGTAGTTTCTGCATTGCTGTTTCTGCTTGGGGGACTATATGCCTTCTGCCAGTTTTTTTTGACCATTGCTGGCTTCCTCCATTAAAATATCATCAAAGGAGACACTCTTCTTACTGCTTGCACTAGTATCAGCTGAAGAAAATGAAGACTCACACACATCCCTCAGCCTAAAGGCTCCTACCCTACCCCTCACCCTTCCTACACGCTGTTTTGATTGCCAAGAGTAAACAATGTTGCAACTGAAATCATTTCAGTTAAATTTTCTTCTTTTGTGAGCCAAGATATTTTGTTCCACCTGGTGCATTTTATTTTTTATGTTCACCATTTTCTCTTTATATAATATAATATATATTAACTACACTTGGTGGTTTAAATAGGGTGGCTTTTTCATTGTGAATTGTTCCATAGAAGGTGAAAAGTCGAGGTACCGGAATAAACTCCATTGGCATTTTCATCTGCTGCCATTCATTTTTTAGTAGATTGTTTCCAGCTATTTGTGTGTTTTTTAAGTTCCTGTTTTGGATGACTTGGTTCTAATTGAAATTAAGACAGCAAGGGAGAGCTACATAACAAAGCTACAGGCATAATAAGGTAACTAGAATTTACAGATATAATATCAAAAAAGAGAGTATCAGAAGTACAACCTAGCAATAAGAGTAATGGCTGAATAAGAATAAATACTAACAACTAATATGACTGCAAAAAGTGAAATGTTGCACTCAGTTATGCAACAGTGATAAAGCTGCCAATGATTAGTCAATAACAAAAAGGCACAGCATGACCATCCATGTAAAACAAGGTTTATTACTTCAAGCTTTTGAGTTGAAACTCTTTTTCAAGAATGAATCAGTACATTAAAACCACAGAATAAATATAGAACACCAACCAATCACATAACATATCTCATAAACACATTATATAATTATACAATTTACATAATTAATATAGTTGACTAAGCCTAGTTCACTAAAAAACTTCATTAAAAACAATGGTCAACTTAATAAATTTCATTACTGCCTAAAAAGCTCCACAGGACAACTGTAATACTCTAACATATGCTTGTCTTAATTTCAAAATGGGTTTAATACTATTAGTTTTATTAAGCCCTGGATAGACATCAGATCTAAAAAAGTTTATCCATTTGTATTCTGCTCTCTCTGTGGCATTCACAATGCCCCCCTCTTGTTTCTGAACACTCTCTGAAGTATCCTAAATTTAAATGTATGTTCATTTCCACAATGTAAAATATGCTTACTAAGTACATTTTTCTCAGTCCCCCTTCTTATATCAGATAAGTGGGATGCAATTCTCTCCTTGAATTTACAGTTAGTTTTTCCAATGTAAAAACACAAACATTTTTCAGTTAGCCAAGTAAAGTAAATGTTCACTATTGCACATCCCAAATGCCTTAAAAATAAAATTAACTTGTTATAGGATGTATAAATCCTGTTTCCATATTAATGAACTTACAAAAGGTGCAATTATAACAGGGGACTGTCCCCTTGTTAAATCTATATAATTCTTCATTTTTATCAAAATCTTTATAGCAAAGAAGTTGTTTGAGGTTCTTCTCTTTCTTATATACAAAATAAGGCTTTTCTCCTACTATTTTCCTAACATTAACATCAGAACTAAGAACAGTCCAATTTATTTTAATTATGGACTGAATCTGCCTAGAATGTCTTTTGGACTTCATCATACATCCTAATTTATTAAACCCAGCTTCTCTCACCGGACTTTTCTTCTGGGCATTATTGCCTTCTCTAAGTAACTATGGTTTAGCCACACTAGAGCTTTGGCCGGCTAACATCTACCTGAAAACAGCTGGACATACAAGTGAATTTAAGTACACTTTTATCTTCTCTTTTGCATATAGTACTGTATTTAATTTACTTATTTGTGTTTTTCACTGAATATTAACTCAACTGAAGTTGTGGCTGTCTCTCTACAGTGTACTTTTTAGAATTTCTGTGTGGCCATTGATAGCAGTGGGGGTAGTTTCAGCTCATCACTGACATTCTGTCTTGCCTTATATAAGTGGTACATTTTGAGTTATCTCTGCTTAATATCAGAGCTTTGGCTAACATCTACCTGAAATCAGCTGGATGTATAAGTGAATTTAAGTAAACTTTTATCTGCTCTTTTGCATATAGTACTGTATTTAATTTATTTATTTGTGGTTTTCACTGAATATTAACTCAACTGAAGTTGTGGCTGTCTCTCTACAGAGTACTTTTAAGAATTTCTGTGTAGCCATTGATAGCAGTGGGGGGTAGTTTCCCCTCATCACTGACATTCTGTCTTGCCTTATATAAGTTGTACATTTTGAGTTATCTCTGCTTAATATCAGAGCTTTGGCCGGCTAACATCTACCTGAAATCAGCTGGACATATAAGTGAATTTAAGTACACTTTTATCTGCTCTTTTGCATATAGTACTGTATTTAATTTATTTGTGTTTTTCACTGAATATTAACTCAACTGAAGTTGTGGCTGTCTCTCTACAGAGTACTTTTTAGAATTTCTGTGTAGCCATTGATAGCAGTGGGGGTAGTTTCAGCTCATCACTGACATTCTGTCTTGCCTTATATAAGTGGTACATTTTGAGTTATCTCTGTTTAATATCAGAGCTTTAGCCGGCTAACATGTACCTGAAATCAACTGGATGTATAAGTGAATTTAAGTACACTTTTATGTGCTCTTTTGCATATAGTACTGTATTTAATTTATTTATTTGTGATTTTCACTGAATATTAACTCAACTGAAGTTGTGGCTGTCTCTCTATAGTTAGTTCCCCACCCACCCTCCCTGTTTTTGTTTTGGTGTTAATGTTGGTGGCTTTGAAATTGCCCACCTCTCTTGTAAATTTGTATTTGGATACTCCTTCTGGGACCATCTCATTTGCTCACTCAACTGAGTGCAGTGAGATCATATTCTGGTTTCAAGCACTCCTACTTTGTACAAAGAAAGCATTTGGGAAGGACAACCCTTGTCGCCTCTTAATCCTGCTCTGTTCCTTCCCTTAAAAAAAAATAAAATAAAAAAAAAAATATATATATATTTTTTTATTTATTTTTTTTATTCAGCTGCTTTTAAAGTAACTGTCTTAGTTGCTCTTCTGCATTCTGTTATCTGTTCAGTCGCTTGTTTGTTAGTAGCCTTCTAATTTACTGCCTTCTGCACTTATTTTTTAGTCATTTGTTAATTTAATTGCATTTATTTGAACTGTATTTGCCGTAGTGTTGCTACACACTCAGGTGTGCTGGCCTGCACTACAATTTGAATTGTATTTACTGCTGTTTTAGCTGCTTTTCTGTAACAAAAAAAAAAATACTAAGCTTGTTTCCTGCCTTTCCTGTAACTAGTCAAGTCCAGATACAGACTTGCTATATCCAGGACTGTTGGTAAGCTTCTGAGTCCCCCTCAAGCCCTTCTGTCTTGGAGAGAAGCCTTCTAGCTTATCAGTGGGAGTGGTAAGCACTAAGTAACCTATCTACCACAAGAGAAGTGGTTTCTGGCTCAGAAATTATAGTTTATTGGCCATTTGGGAACTTTTCCATATCTTTCAACCTTCTGATTTAAAAGTCTGTGTTTGCGCTTGTTTCCTGCCTTTCCTGTTACTAGTCTAGTCCAGGTACAGATTTGCTGTATCCAGGACTCTTTGTAAGCTTCTGAGCCCCCCAAGCCTTTCTGTGTTGGAGGGAAGCCTTCTAGCTTATCAGTGGGAGTGGTAAGCATCAGGTAGCCTATCTACCACAAGATGAGTGGTCCCTGGCCCAGAAATTGTAGCTATTGGCTTTTTGAGCAGTTTTTTTCCATCTCTTTCAACTTTCTGGTTTGAAAGCCGCACTTGTGCCTGTTTCCTGCCTTTCCTATAACTAGCCTATTCCAGTTACAGAGTTGATGTATCCAGGATTGTTAGTAAGCTTCTGAGCCCCCCCAAGCCTTTCTGTGTTGGAGGGTATCCTTCTAGCTTACCAGTGGGAGAGGTAAGCACTATATAGCCTATTCTCCATGGGAAGAGTGAGTTTTGGCCCAGAAATTGTAGTTTATTTGGCCATTTGGGCAGTTTTCCATCTCTTTCAACTTGCTGGCTTAAAAGCCTACATTTCTACTTTTTCCCTGCCTTTCCTGTAAGTAGTCTAGTTCAGGTACAGATTTGCTGTATCCAGGACTCTTTGTACGCTTCTGAGCCCCCCAAGCCTTTCTGTGTTGAAGGGAAGCCTTCTAGCTTATCAGTGGGAGTGGTAAGCATTAGGTAGCCTATCTACCACAAGAGGAGTGATTCCTGGCCCAGAAATTGTAGCTATTGGCCGTTTGGGAAGTTTTTTTCCATCTCTTTCAATATTCTGGCTTGAAAGCTACACTTGCGCTTGTTTCCTACCTTTCCTGTAACTAGCCTAGTCCAGATACAGAGTTGCTGTATCCAGGACTGTTGGTAAGCTTCTGAGCCCCACAATCCTTTCTGTGTTGGAAGAAAGCCTTCTAGCTTATCAGTGGGAGTGGTAAGCACTAGGTAGCCTTTCTACCACAAGAGGAGAGGTTCTTGGCCAAGAAATTGTAGTTTATTGACCATTTTGACAGTTTGTCCATCTCTTTCAACTTTCTGGTTTAAAAGACCACATCTGCTCTTGTTTCCCATCTTTCCTGTAGCTAACATACTGGGTAGCACTAGAAAGCCTTAAACTGATACAAGCCTTCTAGCTTAGAAGAGAGACTTTGGAGTGATCAAGTATCCATTTTCTGTTCTTTCTTGCTGTACTTAACTGTTTTCTGCCTAAACGCAGATTTTTCCAGCATTTATTGTGATTTAAAAGCTTGTTTTTTTCACATATTGTACTTATTTGACAAATATGACTCTGTCATTGTTCATGTCGGTGTGAATGACCTGAGACGTACCTCCCTGGACTACATGAAAAGAGACATGGAAGAGCTCTCTGATCATGCAGCCCAGGCTGGTATGACCCTGACCCTGAGTAGCATCCTGCCCTCACCAAGAATGATACCTCAGTATAAAGAAAAAATGATCAATTTCAACAATTGGCTAAGCTTCTGGTGTCATTCAAAGGGGATCCGGTGTCTGTCAGCCTGGGACAACATGCTCGACAAGCCACGTTGCTTTGTAAGAGACAGCTTGCACCTGTCACCCCTAGGCTTTCAAATACTGGCCAAGGCTCTTGCTGCCCCCATAGTGCCTTTTTTGGAAAGGCTCAAAAGTCAAACCCACCTCCATAAACAACACAATTAACAAAAAACTGAGGGTTATGCTACTCGACCCCAGGAGTTTAAATCTCAAAATGCACATGCTCAAAGCACTCCTCAGTACAGAGAACGTCGACATCTGTGCAGTAACTGAAACCTGGTTCAGGGCTTCAGAGAGCACCCCAGCACTAGTGGGCAACAACTCATACCACATGTTTCGGCCATAGAACACAGACCGAAACACAAAAGGAGGGGGTGTATCCATATTCATCAAGGATACCTAAACCCCCAGGTTAGTGGCGCAGCATGATACCTCTGAGATCATCCATGTGCAA
Source organism: Protopterus annectens (assembly GCF_019279795.1). Classification (NCBI taxonomy): domain Eukaryota; kingdom Metazoa; phylum Chordata; order Ceratodontiformes; family Protopteridae; genus Protopterus; species Protopterus annectens. The sequence continues at coordinate 1,061,315,892 of NC_056739.1, forward strand.
CTAACAATGGGAAAATCTGCAGTGCAAATTGTGGCCTGCTACAGATCACCCTTCATGACCCAGGACCACCACTCCACCTTTCTGGAGACACTGGAAAACATGAAGGTCCTACCAAACACCCTGATATTGGGTGATTTCAATCACCCTACCATTCACTGGGAAAACTACTCGAGTACAAATTCCTAGGCCCAGCGCTTCCTAGAATTCATCAACTCAAACACCCTGGATCAGCTGGTAAACTCCCCTACCAGAGGTGAAAACATATTGGACCTGGTCATCACCAACATTGGCGACAGGTGTTCCACACCGGAGGTCAACCCGTCACTGGTTAGATCAGACCATAAACTAATCACTCTGGATGTCCACACCCCACCACCACCCCAACTAAGGAAACCACAGTAAAAAACTTTTCTAAAGCAAACTTCACCTTACTTAAGACAGAGGTGGTAAGTTTCACAGCCCCCACACTAAAGGATAATGCTGCCCAAGATGCAGAAACCTTTACAAATGCACTCTATGAGCACCTACAAGGATGCATGGATCATGCCATCCCTAGCAAAACCAAGGCTGACTTCTCTAAGAGAAGGAAACCGGTTTGGTGGACCCCGGCAATAAACAGGCTATACAATAGAAGGAGGAAACTAGTTCAGAAAAAAGCAAATCCCAAGAAGGAAAGACATCCCTGATCAGTATCAGTAAGAAACTAAGGTCCCTCATGAAATCATCCAAGGCTAACTTCGAAAGAAAAATAGCCAAAGATTCAAAAGATAACCACAAAGCCTTCTTTAGCTATGTTAAGAATCTAAGTGGCAACTCGCAGATATGCACTGAACTAGTGCAAAATAGCACAAAATATACTGAACCTACTGATATTGCCAACATCCTGGCAGATAGATTCAGTGCAAACTTCAACCCCCTCTCACCTCCAAAAGGGCCCACAACAATACCGGAAAAGTGTAGTGCCCCAAAAATCACAGACGCACAGGTGAAAACAGCCCTTTCAAAAGCCAAAAACACAGCATCAGTGGGACCAGATGGTGTCCCAGGCTGTGTCTTGCACGAACTACAGAATAATCCCCCACCTAAACACGCTGTTCAACCTCAGCCTCTCCACAAGCTACGTGCCCATAGAATGGCGCACAGCAACGGTTATTCCTCTCCACAAAGGAGGGGCCACAACTGACCCTGGTAACTATCGCCCCATAAGCCTGACTAGCCTGGCCTGCAAGGCTGTGGAGTGCATCATCATGGAACTCATTAACAAAGACATTGGGAACCTCCAAACACTTGACCCAACCCAGTTCGGCTTTGTTAAGAGCAGCTCATGCCTACTAAACCTGGTTGACTTCTTAGAGACAGTCACCAAGGCCATAGACGAGGGAAAGGTGGTTCACACAGCCTACCTTGACCTCACCAAGGCCTTCGACACCATTGCCACTCAGGTATTACAGAAAAACTCACCAGCCTGAGCATAAACCCCTACATCACGAGATGGGCTGCCAACTGGCTTACAGACAGAACTCACACGGTAAGAATAGTGGGCTCCAGGTCTGACTCAAAACCATTCACAAGTGGTGTTCCACAAGGCTCGGTCCTAGGACCCCTACTGTTTGGCATATACTTCTCAGAAGTAGAGGCAAACACAGGAGGACTATGGCTAACCAAGTTTGTAGATGACTGCAAACTGGGAGCCATAACCAACTCTCCGGCTGACACGGACATCCTCCAAAAGGCCCTTACTGAGACAGACACCTGGTGTCAAAGTCATGGCCTCAAGCTAAATGCCAAAAAATGCATAGTCATCCCATTTGGTAAAAACAAAACACCCACGAATTACCACATAGGTGGCAGCCTCCTTAATATAGAAGAGGTAATAAGAGATCTGGGGACCCAGATAGATAGTAATCTTTCCTTTGACAATCATATTGCCAAAGTAGTTAGGAAATCCTTTTATGTGGCCCATCTAATTACTAAAGGGTTCACATCTAGAAATAAAGAGGTTATAGTGCCCTTCTACTCATCACTCATTAGACCCATCATAGAGTACAATGCCCCATTTGGGATGTACCTCAGAAGACACTTCCAACAGCTGGAAAGACCACAAAAATACCTCACCAAGAGGATTAATGGCCTCAAACATATGTCTTATGCAGCCTGACTGAAAAATCTCTGGCTGTACTCAGTGGCATATCGCTTACTCAGAGGTGATCTCTGCTTGACTTACAAAGTCACGTCCAACTCAGAATTGATGGACATGCTCCACCTAAAGAAATCCAAGTCACTACAAGCCATGTGCTCTAGTGAGCTAAACCTTGCCACAACAATAAATAGAACATGCTGGAGGGATAGATTCCTGTCACAGAGACTCCCCATGCTTTGGAACAAAATTCCAAATTACATCAGGCAGAGCCCCTCACTAACACTCTTCAAAAGAAACCTTGACGAGTGGATGGGTAACAGAAAATACACCCCTGGGATCACTTCATTGGCTCTGCTTGACAGAGGATCATTTAATTAATCAATGGGGTGGTGAAAGCTGACACACTCTGGCTAGGCTTATAAATGCCCTTGGGCCTACCTATGAACCTATGAACTAGGCTTTTCAGATTTAACATATTCTACATTCTTAGTTAATAAATCTCTACTATAATCTCTTGCCAAAATGTCCTGTGTGATAGTACTAATTTCAGCTGCAAACCCTTCTTCAGTGGTGTTTAGTCTACTGGCTCTTAAGAATTGACTTTTTACTACACCCTTATAAACATGAGTGGGGTGCATACGGGAATTATGTACATATATAGTTGCTTGTACCTCTTTCCTATATATAGATGTGTGAATTTTACCATCAATATTCATCAGTTTAACATCCAAGGAAGTGATTTCCTCTACTGAACAATACATTTCAAACTTAAGGAAGCTGCTGCTATTTTGTAAATGTTCAATAAATAGCTCCAATGCCTCCTTCCTACCTCTCCACAGGAATACTATGTCATCTACAAAACGTTTATACTGCATTAAAGCACTATTATAGTATTCATTTTTATTAGAATCAAAAATAGTATATTCTTCCCATCTAGCCAACGCTATGTTAGCATAGCTATTTGCTACAGGTGTGCCCATAGCTACTCCTGAAGTCTGATGATACACATCAATGATCAATGATTAGTCAGTAAAATAAATAAATTATATGACTAGTATGAATGGACCTGTAATCATCACATTAGACAAAAGCAACACACAGGAAAAATTGCCAACATCACAGACACACTAGATACTGAGACAGACGATGAATAGCCAATAAAATGTACTGCAAGGGAGTTTATTTAGTTAAATAATAATCAGTAAACACACACACTGAATATGAAACAGTATGAGCAAAAAAAAAAAAATCAGCAACAGAACAAATATTGAATAGGCACTGAACAAGCGTATTGAGATACAGTTACTAAACCAGTACTTAAAGGCCAATGAACAAGTATTAGAAATGCACTGAACTCAATATAAGCAATAAAATAAATCCAAATAGTGAAACTAATATAATCCAAAACAAAAACATGAAGGTTGCTTTAAACAGTATATACTAGACTCTTGCATTGCTTACACTATACACTTACACTACATGCAGCAAATGCTGAAATGAATGAACCTCTGGTTATTTAAAGTCTATAAGGCTCCACCCTTGTAGAAGCTGATCAATAAAAATGAAGTCTATGCCCCTGAAGGTGCTGGCCAATCAAAATCAGGCATTCCAATTCCTTAGTGGAACCCAAGGTCAAGTAGCTGGCATGTAGATGCCTTTTTTCTCAGAACTAAAAAGTGATCTGGGCTTCTTTTCCACTTCTTATCCTTATTACTTCTACGAGGGCAGCCATGGTGGTGCAGTGGTTAGCATTGTCACCTCACAGCAAGAGGTTCTCCGGTTCGATCCTCGGCTGGGGTGCCTTCTGTGCAGAGTCTGCATGTCCTCCCTGTGGTCGCGTGGGTTTCCTCCGGGTGCTCCGATTTCATCCCAAAGACATGCTGCAGGTGGATTGGACACTCTAAATTGGCCCTAGGTGTGAGTGTGTGTGTGCATTCTGTGGAAGGTTGGGCGCCGGGCTGGCAACTTGACACTGTAAAACTCCACTGCCAATCATGAGCAGACATGTTATCCGCTGTGGCGATCCCTAACTGGGAAAATCCGAAAGAAGAAGATCCTTATTACTTCTACGAACCATGAAACAGTTCTGGTTTCAAGACCTGTAATTCCTTGATTTATCAGATAAAAATACTTCTACCAAGTGCCACCTATATTGAGTGAAATTTCATGGGAAATTACCTGATAGATAACTTGAATAGATTCAATTGTCAGCTAAACATGAAGCCCCCTTAGTCATTTCCTTGTGCTAAACAGGAAAAAAAAAAAAAAGACTCAAAATCAAAACCATATTCTTCATTCCATCCTCATGGTAACAGACAATCACTCTTTTGTAATAATTCTTTTCTTTGTCTGTTTCCTTCTCAAGCTGTCTATCTAATTAAAATACAGATTGTACAAAGAATATAAAAAGAACGTTGTCTTACCTTTCATGAATATAGGACGGATCTGTTTCACGCTGTCAGGATTATTGTTAAAAATGATACCATTTTCACGCATGCCAACACACTGCAGACCAAACTCGTTTCCAAATCTACTACAGTAACCTGCATGCTTCAGCACATTGTAAGCAGCTGAAGGTCTAAAAGAAGAGACAGATCAAGAATGGGTAATGAATGACCATTATAGGTGCAGATCAGAATAGCTAACAAAGAAATATACTATGTAAAATATGGTGATATGAACTATGCTAGTATTAATGTACTTCAGTAGGCACAATTTATATTTCACAAGTGAAAATGCATGCACAATCTGTGAAAAAATTGCCTTACATAGTATTACAAGTTACACTGTTTAATTCACATCTAGCTCGTTGGAGCACGATAAATAATGTTCAGATGCTCAGCTAAAATAATACATGTGATTGTAAGAAGCACTGCTGGAGTGACATATGTTCACAAAGTACTACACCTTTATTTTTTCTTAAGTGTTATAGGCTGCGATTATAAAAGTTATATAGTGAGATAGTTAGAAGGAAACAGGGCCATAGGAGGCAACTACTGCAAGTCAGGGTGCATGTGCATTCATCAGTGCGTGTGTGTCTGTGTGTGTGTGTGTGTGTGTGTGTGTGTGTGTGTGTGTGTGTGTGTGTGTGTGTGTGTGTGTGTGTGCGTGTGTGTGTGTGTGTGTGTGTGTGTGTGTGTGTGTGTGTGTGTGTGTGTGTGTGTGTGTGTGTGTGTGTGTGTGTGTGTGTGCACGTGCATGTGTGCGTGTGTGTGTGTCTGAGTGTGTGTGTGTGTGTGTGTGTGTGTGTGTGTGTGTGTGTGTGTGTGTGTGTGTGTGTGTGTGTGCGCGTGTTGTGGCATGATGGAAACTGCATCAGAGTGTTTGTGTATGCTTGAGACTGTTAAGTCTCCATGTGAATGAATGAGTATGTCTGAATGTGTGTTTTGTGTGTGTGTCTCTGTAGGTGCTTATTGAACAATATTGTGTGAGTTGGGAGTGAAAACTCTTAACAGAGCTGTTCCAGCTGCCCTATGTGCTTGATTCAGAGGCACACAAAGGAGTTGCTAATGAGCTTTTGCAGCATGCAGCTCTTGCACATATCTGAAGTGCGTGCTAGTTCTGCAGCACTATTGAAGCACACTAGTATTAGTACTCTGGAGCTAAACTGTCTGAATACCCCCCCCCCATAGTGTACTGTTATCTCAACAAGAAAACCAAAGAAAATGAAGATATTTGGTGATATTCTGCCATACTCTGTTCCTACATAATCCACAAAATGAACTTTTTTATGACATTCTGTCATACTTTGTTTCTACATAATCCACAATATATCTGCTTTATGTAGGTAATGACTAGATAGTTAACATTTTACGGATGGTTTGTTGCTCAGCATTAACACTATTGACATTTTCATGCAAGCATAAATGCTTACATTTTCTGGAGACACAGACGATGGTTTAAGCAAAGCAAACCTCAAGAGCAGTGTAAGAGCTGTACATTCTGTATCTTTATATTTATTTCTCTCTTGCTTTCTTTCTTTCTGCTACTGAGATCAACAGCAAATGTTGGAGGTGTGATGGGGAGAAAGAGGTAATTGGGAAAATATTTTCTGGGAAAGTAATGAGTTGGCAGACTTTAAAGATTCCCTGCATACTGCTCTGTCAGAGATGCTGGGTGAGCAATCTGGTGTAACTAGGGAAATGATTTTGTTGAGTTATGACATAATTAGAATTGCCTAGACATAGTAAGGCCCTGCTGAGTCTAATTATGGTAAGCAATTACTAGAAAATAGAAATAAAAGTCTAACCCAACTATAGTAGAAGTAGTGAATATAGTAATAGAGATAAAACAACTGGGACTGGAATCTTTGCAAATTACACAGAAAAAAATGGGAATTGTGGGAACAATACATACAATGGAGGAATGAGGTTTAAAAGAAGGCATGATGTGAATGATCTATGTAATGTTTAACTGGCAATGATTGGAAAGATTATAGGTTCATAGATTCATAGGTTGGTACTAGGCCATTGGCTCTAGGTCCTATACAAGCCTAGCCATAACAATTCCCTGGCTATTTCTTTCTACAGTATTTACTTCCCTTGACCCCTGTCTAGCAGGGCGACTGACATGATGCCCGGGGTGAATTTCCTATCTCCCATCCAATCATCAAGGTTCCTTTTGAAGAGGGCCAAAGTGGTGCTGTGCTTGACATGTATGGGCAGTCTATTCCAGAGTCTGGTGAGTCTCTGAGTCAGGAACCTATCCCTCCAGCATGCTTTGTTCATTGTGATGACAAGGTTTAGATCCCTGGAGCATGTGTCTCTGAGGGATTGGGATTTCTTTAAGTGTAGCATGTCCAACAGCCCTGGGTTTGACATGGCCTTGTATGTTAAGCAGAAATCACCTCTGAGTAGACGATATGTGACAGACTATAGGTGGAGTTTTTTTAGACGGTCAGCATAGGGCATCTACTTTAGGCATGTGATTCTTTTAGTGAGGTATTTTTGCAACCTTTACAGTTGTTGCAGATGTCTTGAGAAGTACATACCAAATGGGGTGTTGTACTCTATAATGGGTCTAATGAGGGATGAGTACAGTGGGACAATGAACTCCTTTTTTCTGGATGAAAAGCTCTTAGCTATGAGGTGTGCCACATAGAAGGATTTCCTGACTGTTGTGGCGATGTGGTTATCAAAGGTGAGACCACTGTCCACCTGTGTCCCTAAGTCTCTTATCACACTTTCAGTGTTTAATGTGCTGCCACCTATATGGTAATTCACAGGTACATGTTTTTTCCCAAAGGAAATAACTATACATTTCTTGGCATTGTGCTTGAGCCCATGGCTCTGGCACCAAGCATCTGTTTCTGTAAGGCCCTTTTGTAGAATATCCACATAATTTGGGGATTTAATAATGGCTCCCAATTTTCAGTCATCTGCGAACTTTATTAGCCAGAGTCCCTTAGTGTTGGCCTTTACTTCAGAGAAGTAGATGCTAAACAAGAACGGTCCCAGGACTGAATCCTGAGGTACTCCACTTGTCACTTGTCTGGAGATGGATTTGGAGTCGGCTACTTTTACAGTGTGGGTTCTGTTAGTAAGCCAGTTGGCAACCCATTGAGTGATGTAGGGATTAATGCCCAGCTTAGTACGTTTATCTATGATTCCAGAGTGGGATGGTGTCGAAGGCCTTGACAAGGTCCAAATAGGCTGTGTGGACCACCTTACCCTTGTCCACAGCTCTGGAGACTGATTTGAAGAAGTCAATCAGGTTCAGGAGACAGGATCTGCCCTTCACTAACCCAAACTGGGTGGGGTCCAGTGTTTGAAGGTTGCCAATGTCTTTGTTTATAAGTTCCATGATAATACATTCCATAGCCTTGCAGATCAGGCTTGTCAAACTGATGGGGCGTTAGTTCCCGTGATCCAACGTGATGCATAATGTTTACAGCTAGGATTATGTCAATGTGGTTTGTGATGTAAAATGCGTCAACTGGGATTGTGTCAATATGGTTTGTTTTCATTTATCAACAAAAAAAGGAAAAGCGCACCCAAGTAACCGCACTTTATTAGATCTCCAAGGAAAGCCACAAAATCCAAACAGATATAAACGCTTTAAAGTCACACAATGCGTTTTCGTCCACTAAACAGTGAGACTTCATCAGACAATAGGATACAACTTGATTAGACTTTATATATTAAAGTTTAAAAACAACTGACCATTAAAAAACTTTTGCATTCTGGCTAAGCCAATAAAATAATAGGGCTCATTAAAAAGAGGAAATTTAAGTAGACTAGGAAATGTTGAAACATTTTCGAGGTTAAAAACTTTTGACACAATTGATAATGCTCTTCTGAAGTAAAATGATAATTTAATAATTTAATCACGTAATAAAAAAGTGGAATGTAATGAAAACTTCAGTGCATAGATAAAGTGAAGTTTGTATGCTTAGATAATATTGTTTTAGTTGGGGATTGTGTTTACTGCAATGGCACCACCTGCTGTTTTTTTTGGGATGTTACATGTAAAATTTATATTTTTCCTGCCCTAAGTTTTAGTACAGGGGATAAAGAAATACATTCATTTAAACCAGGCTGTTTGGTGGCTTCTAATAGAATTTGCCACCATAGTTCTTTGAACTCAAGCCATTCTTCCCAGGGGCCGCCTCTCGTTTCTTTGTTCACCTGCTCCAATACAAAGAAGGAAAATTTAGAATCTTTACAAACTTTAGTGTGTTTGTATAAGGCGTTCGTTTCTTTTTTTCTTTAGTATCTCATACAGGTGTTCATATATTCTTCTTTTCAAAATCCTTTCTGTTTTTCCAACATAGAATGAATTGCAGTTGGAGCACGAGGCCATATATACGACTCCCTGGGATACACAATTGTGTTGTCCTGTGCTGTATATGTTCATGCCTCTAGCTTCTAGAAATATCTCTTTTTTATTAGAGATATATGGGCACTGTTTACAACGTCCACATTGGAAAGTGCCATTGTTGATGTTTTTTGTACTTGTCTTGTTGTTGGTATCGTTAGTTTTATTCTTTTCTAACAATCTTTTAATGCTGTGTGCATTCTTATAATCTGTTTTGGGAATCCTTTCCTTTATGTTCGGAATGTCTGAAAAGGTGATGAATTTCTCCCATTCCGTTTGGAATATTCTTCTTACCTTAGAATTGAAAAGATTGAATTCTAGGACTAGGGCTGATTGATATTCGGATTCTTCTTCTTTATTGTTCTTGTTAATAGTAGAGTGATTCTCAAGAATGTCTGTTTGTGAAGTAGAGTTTGTAGTATTATTCATACTACCCTTTATGGGTTTGAATTTTGTTGGTCTTTTTTCCTCCACCTCTTTTCTTATATCTTTAATGAAGTCAGGTGGGTATCCTCTAGCGCAAAACATACCTTCCAAGGTGTTGCATTCAAAGAGAAAATCCTCGTCTCTACTGGTCATGCGACACCCTCTGACAAATTGTCCCTTGACAATGTTCCTTTTGCAATGTGGAGGGTGTGTGCTGTTGAAGTGTAAAAAGGAGTTGCAAAAGGTACTTTTCCTAAAAAACCTTGGTTTCCAGGTCTCTGTTTTTTTCATTCTTGTACACTTCAATGTCCAGGTATTGCAACCTGTCGGTGGATGTTGTGTGAGTAAACCTCAAAAAGTTGGTGGTGTTGTTGATGTACTCAAGGAACTCATTTAATTTCTCATAGCCTCCTGTCCAAAAAATTACAATATCATCCAGGTAGCGTCTGTAAAGAGACCAGTGTCTTTGATATTCTGAATTCAGGATGAAGTTGGACTCCCATCCTGCCAGTACAATGTTGGCGTAGGTGGGTGCGCATGCCGCGCCCATTGCTACTCCCTTTAGTTGTTGATAAAATTCACCATTAAATGTAATGAAGTTGTACTTCAGTACTGTGTCTGTAAGTTCTACTATGGCTACCTTTTCTGCATGAGTAAGAATCTTATCCAGAAAAATCATTTCTTCAAATATTCTCATCCCCTCTAGGTGTGGAATGCACGTGAAGAGGTCAACCACGTCTATTGTGACAAAAATAAGGTCCTCTGTCAAAAGCTCCTTTGTAATGTTTCTTATTAGGTCCCATGAATCTTTCAAGATGTGTTTCTTGTTGTTGCAAATATGTTTGGTTTTGAGATTCACATATTTGGCCATGGGAAGTGTTTTGGAACTGTCAGCTGACACTATAGGTCTTAGTGGGGGGTCATAAACATTTTTATGCACCTTTGGTATGCCGAAAATTATTGGAATCTTAGGTTTCGGAACATACAAAAAATTATAGAGTTTGCTGTCTATAGTTCCCTCAGTAATCATGTTGTCCAAGACCATATCAATTCTTTGATAGGCCACATTCACCTCATTAATAGATACGCTTCTATATTTACTTTCTTCCCTGAGGATGGTGTTCATTTTACTTTCATAGATGATGTTGTCCATAATGACGGCTCCCCCTCCCTTGTCTGGTTTCATAATTCTGATTTGGGTATTGTTCCTTAGGTCGGTCAAAGTTTCAAGTTCTTTTTCTGTAAGGTTATGTTGTTTATTAACTAGTTTAAACTCCTTCCTGATTTCATTTTCCAGAACTATGTCCAGATTCTTGATTTGTGGGTGGAGTGGGGGGTTGTAGGTGCTCCGCCTAGTTAGGGCAGGGTGTTGGAGTTCAGAATTTAATGTCGAAGGGGGGAGTGTAACTTGTAGGTTGACCTTTCTGAGAAACAGCTTCATGTCTATGATGGTTTGTACCAAATCCCCTCGGTTGCTGGGAATGTATTTAAACCCTTTGCTGAGTAGGTCAAAGTGTGCTGTATTGATGACAATATTACTAAAGTTGTATATTGAAAAATGCTTGAAAGAAAATGTGGTACCTGTTTGTAGAATCTCATCCTCTCTATCAACAACAGAAGAGTCAAGATAATCTAATGTGGGGGTACCAATGGGGGTGGGGGTGTGGGTAGTATTAATTAATACCTCCCTCTCCCCCTTCTCCCTCCCCCCCTCCGAAAATTCTGGAAACCCTGTCGGTTTCTGTTTTGATAATGTTGTGAATCTTCATTCACTAGGGGTGGAAAATCAGTGTCATAATTAACCCTGTCTTGTTCCTCCCTCCAAGTGTCTGTTTGATAGTTGTTTCCTCTCACTTTACCCAACCTAGTTCTGTCATTGTGTTCTTTTTTCTTAGAGGGTGGTTGTGGGTAACTAACATTATTTTGATAATCCTCCAAGTCCCTTTTGAGCTTATTTATTTTCCTCTGTTCTAACAATTTACATTTCATGTCGATGTCAGAACTTACATTGTGATATTTGTCTCTTTCTTGTTTGATCTCGAAAAACAAGTCATGTTTAATAAAATTATCTAACAACAAAATTTCTTCTATTACCTCCAACATCTTGTTATTCTCTTTAATAATAAGCCCAAGAATTTCGAGCCCACATTTGTTAAAAATATCAATTAATTCCTTGTGAAACACAGTACCAGCTTCTACATTGTTAGGGTACTTCCATACCCTAAGCCCTTTTGGTACAATTTTGCGTTTAATGCATTCTGTTAAGTAGCAATTTTCACTTCCCAATGTTTTGTACTTATACATTAGTTTAGACAATTTTTCTATTTTAAGACCAAAAGAATCACCATCCTGTGGTGATTCATCCTCTTTAGATTCAAAATTAAGCAGTTGAGGACGTTTCAACCAGTCTATAATGTTATTGGAATTGTTAGAAGTGGAGACAGTACCTGTGGCATTCTTGCCCGACGTGTTCACGTTAGGAACACTAGCATGGTTAGTAACCCCTGTGTGTGAAGTCCTATCCGTTGCTGTTGCAGATCCAAATAGCATCGGAGTAATAGCAGGATTAAACGTGCCACCGTTCGGTTCAGCCTCTTCAAACGACGAGGAGCTGGAATCCCGGTTGTGCCTTTTCCTTTTCTGTTTTGCACCTCCTAACCTTTCGGTCCCTTCCGGAATGCTTCTTGCGTCGGTAGATTTCCTGCTTACTAACGTAGTACACAATGGGGTTAATAGTTCAATCAGCTCCGTGAGCTGTCCGATAAGTTTTCTGGACTGTCCCACTTCTCCGCGGTTACAAAAAGATGAGCTACTTTCCATTGCAAGCACCGAAACTGATAAATCCCAAGTAGGTGCCGAGCTGACAAAGTAAAACCAGTAATCAACAAAAAAAGGAAAAGCACACCCAAGTAACCGCACTTTATTTGATCTCCAAGGAAAGCCACAAAATCCAACCAGATATAAACGCTTTAAAATCACACAATGCGTTTTCGTCCACTAAACAGTGAGACTTCATCAGACAATAGGATACAACTTGATTAGACTTTATATATTAAAGTTTAAAAACAACTGACCATTAAAAAACTTTTGCATTCTGGCTAAGCCAATAAAATAATAGGGCTCATTAAAAAGAGGAAATTTAAGTAGACTAGGAAATGTTGAAACATTTTCGAGGTTAAAAACTTTTGACACAATTGATAATGCTCTTCTGAAGTAAAATGATAATTTAATAATTTAATCACGTAATAAAAAAGTGGAATGTAATGAAAACTTCAGTGCATAGATAAAGTGAAGTTTGTATGCTTAGATAATATTGTTTTAGTCGGGGATTGTGTTTACTGCAATGGCACCACCTGCTGTTTTTTTTGGGATGTTACATGTAAAATTTATATTTTTCCTGCCCTAAGTTTTAGTACAGGGGATAAAGAAATACATTCATTTAAGCCAGGCTGTTTAGTGGCTTCTAACAGAATTTGCCACCATAGTTCTTTGAACTCAAGCCATTCTTCCCAGGGGCCGCCTCTCGTTTCTTTGTCCACCTGCTCCAAAACAAAGAAGGAAAATTTTGAATCTTTACAAACTTTAGTATGTTTATATAAGGCGTTCGTTTCTTTTTTCTTTAATATCTCATACAGGTGTTCATATATTCTTCTTTTCAATATCCTTTCTGTTTTTCCAACGTAGAATGAATTGCAGTTGGAACACGAGGCCATATATACGACTCCCTGGGATACACAATTGTGCTGTCCTGTACTGTATATGTTCATACCTCTAGCTTCTAGAAATATCTCTTTTTTATTAGAGATATATGGGCACTGTTTACAACGTCCACATTGGAAAGTGCCATTATTGATGTTTTTTGTACTTGTCTTGTTATTAGTATCATTAGTTTTGTTCTTTTCTAACAATCTTTTAATACTGTGTGCATTCTTATAAACTGTTTTGGGAATCCTTTCCTTTATGTTCGGAATATCCGAAAAGGTGATGAATTTCTCCCATTCTATTTGGAATATTCTTCTTACTTTAGAATTGAAAAGATTGAATTCTAGGACTAGGGCTGATTGATGTTTGGATTCTTCTTCTTTATTGTTCTTATTAATAGTAGAGTGATTCTCAGGAATGTCTGTTTGTGAAGTAGAGTTTGTAGTATTATTCATACTACCCTTTATGGGTTTGAATTTTGTTGGTCTTTTTTCCTCCACCTCTTTTCTTATATCTTTAATGAAGTCAGGTGGGTATCCTCTAGCGCAAAACATACCTTCCAAGGTGTTGCATTCAAAGAGAAAATCCTCGTCTCTACTGGTCATGCGACACCCTCTGACAAATTGTCCCTTGACAATGTTCCTTTTGCAATGTGGAGGGTGTGCGCTGTTGTTTTCATTTATACATATGTATGATTACCTGTGTTATAAGTCAGAATTTAATAGAGATGTTTCTTGTTTAAAAAATAATGTCCTGCATCTTATTCTACTGGTGCTCTTGAATGTAGCTTATTCACGTCTTTCCGGTGTTAACTCCATTTTCATGCTGTTTCATACCTCTTGTTCCAGACATGTATGATGTATGTGAAGATATCATGAATGGTCAACTAAACATAAGAGTGGTCACAGACAGTAAGAAAAAAACAAGACTTACTACACATAACAGTGACTGCAAAAAAGACTGTACCCCAAATAAATGTCAATAGGTTACAATGAATACCTTCCTCAATAATACAACACAAAAAAACAAACCCAGACACCAATTTTTTCAGGGCACAAGTCCTCATTGTACTCCTCATGTGGGGGGAGGCTGCACACCTATACCCCAGCTATTTTATGTGTGCATCCGCTCTATGACTGCAGTACAGTGAGTAAAGTCATATTATCAGTTCCTGTTGTACTTTTATCTTACACATATCACAACACGGTAATGCCTTGCTATGTATACCAAACATTGGTCTCATGCTTCTCAACATTTTAGCAAAAGAAATACAGACAGAATCAGCACATAATAAGAACAAAGTCCAAACATTCAGTAAAAAAGCATCGCATTTATGATTATTTAAGGAATGTTGTTTGTCTATTTGCCTAATGGACAAAACAACAAAATAATGTCACTAAAAGTCACTTTCAGTGAACACAAAGTAAAGTTTGTTTTTTTTTTTCCATCGGGCAAACTCCCTTCCACCCATATGTGCAAGGAGACTCCTAAACTTATCTATACCAACTCCAAAGATGCACAACAGTGGAAAAAAGGCAACACCATATTTTCAGTGAAAGTGGCTTCTAGCAATAAAGCCATTCCATTTTTGTCAGTTGGACAAACACTGTTCAACACAACACATGTTCACCTGAACTATCCATTGAAAATGCTTGCAATAAGAGCAACTCAGATACTTCAGAAA